>NW_023397132.1:1114727-1299007 GCF_011125445.2 Fundulus heteroclitus
AAGACTCTGTTCAGATTAAAAAAAAAAAATCTGCCTAAACTGTAAAACCCTGCCTTATTGCTCAAATTAAATGTAGATCACATTAGGTTGTTTCTACCCATCAAAAAGAGATTACGCTTGGATTTTTCTATTTACTCATCAGTCTTTCCTAAAATGTCAATGTACTCTATGGGTGAGTATACTTGTCCTCTACACTGACTATTCAGGTACAATAGTATGACATGAATAGTTTTTATGTTTTGTTTGAGTGTTTTCTTTTGTTTTTACATGGGATTATCTGGGGTAGACTACAGTAGTCACTATTTTACAAGGTTGTGAAGACTCTAAGACCAAACTGCTACTGAAATCAAACTGCTACTCAAAAATTTATAAGTCAGTGTCCAATAGCTACCTAACTAAGATAAACTTTAAATATTTTCAGCCGTCTCTTATTATTGTTTTTTTTAGAACCTTCTATTTGGTCAGATCCCAGCTAAGGTTCATATTTGTTGATTATAGTGTGTATGTCATATGCTACTACATGTATCATGGGGTCTATGTCAGCAGCTCTGAGCCTAGGAGAAGGGCGCGATTTTAATGAAATTGCCCAAGCTGAGCTCGGCTGCTTGCTGGAAGTACAAAGGAAGAATCACATTTTTTCTCTCTGCAATCAGAACGCAAACTGTATCCGTCAGGAGATCAAATAAGAAACTTTCCATCACATTGACAGGTAATGTTGAGGAGCAGAAAGAGCAAGAAGTTGCTAGACAAATAAGGATTCATCAACTTATTGAGATTGGGAAATTCATTCAGCAGATGCAGCTGAGTACTGACCAGGTCCATATTTATTTGAGACGGTTAGAGCATCGCTCCAATGAAAAATTATTTCAAGATTAAGGGTCATGAAATGCAATCGTTTTACTTTGAACACCTTCACTTTCTGTGTGTATGTGTTATGTTAAAAATCCGTTTCAAACCTCAATCCAATTCCTCGTGTGATTTTATTTAATGATGCCACTCACAGGATCTGTCTAAGGTCACAGTTATCTAAAGCATGCATTATTTATTATGTATTTAATTTAAATTAGCTTTGCAATCTGGACCACTCCTTATCAGATGTGAAACCACTGTAATGAACAAATGAATTTTCTGCTCCGCAGCCTAATCATGATGAGAATTCTCTTTTTCCTCTTTTTTTTCTGGTTTACATTCAAATATAAGAAAAAAGTCAAGCAAAGGCTATTTTTATCAAGTATGGAAGTTATTTTTATTTATTTTTATTTAACCTTTTTTTTTTACAGTTTGCCTCATTTAGATATTTTTTACAAGACATATCTGTTTTGATTAAACAAAATAATTAAAAACAGTAACAATAAAATAATTAAAACATTAGATTCAAATTAAATAATTTGATAAAATATAATCTAAGAACAAGAGCAGGTTTTGTAGGAGGACAACTCCATTTTCCATGAAATAATGAATGAATGAGTGTGGATAATCTTCCATCCTGCTGTAGTGTTGCAACTATAACAAAGTGTTACTTTTCCAACATCACTAAATTGTCTCCACACACTCCATTATGTTGATGTTACGTCAAGATATCAAATAAGTTATGCTTGTTAGACCCAATGTCATATATGATGGGGGAAATTAAGTAAATTAAATATTCAGCTGTTTCAATCTGACGCACCTCAGTAAAGTCAGCAGGAAAGAAAGAGGCTTGAAGAGAAGAAAGTCTACTCGGTGAGTGATGGCTGGCAAAGCCAGAGGGAGGACAAAACAGAGCAGCGAGCGAGGAAAAATGGCGGAGTAGATGTAGACGGCTTGATTGGAAAATGGATCTGTGACAAAACGCCACAGCTTGGAGCTAAGATTAGGATTCCATCTGTCTTGAATGAAATATTCAAATACACGCTGGCAGGAGGAGGCATATTACTAAAAGGATGGATGTGGAGAATGTGTGAAACAATGACAGGCTCTTTACATCCAGAAGGGTCAGCGCTCACCCAGGCTGTTATTTAGCTTGTGGAGGAAGAGCTCATATGCTCCTGAGAATTGTGTGCTGTTTAATTTGCAAGGACAGAGAGAATAAATTCCTATGATGAAAGTAAAGTTTCAGTAGGTGCTTGGAGTTAAATATGAATTAATTAAAATTTGATTCTTCGACTGTGTGCCTAAGAAATATTCTAAATTTTGAGACAAAACATGCAAAGTTAAACCCATAATTATTCAGACCCCTAAAAAATTGATCAGGCATCTCTAAAACAGTAACATAATTTATAAGGACTGCCAGTTTTGGAAGAAAAAAAAACTTTTTTTTAAATTGCATATTGAAAATGATTTACTCCTCTTTCAATTATCAATGAAAAACTGTACTGTTATTTTAAAGATTTCTCTTTGGTGACGAGTTTCAAGTCTAAGTGGTTCCCTCACTCTAATCGTTAGCTCCCGCGACAGCTTCATCGGATCAGATTGAAGATGGGGCTGGCTGGGGCGCTCTAAAACATTCATAAAAGTGAAATTAAATAATTACTTTCAACCCTAAATCTGCCAGGGCTATGAAACATTTTGAGGCTTAATTGTGTGTGTGTGTGTGTGTGTGTGTGTGTGTGTGTGTGTGTGTGTGGATAAAAGGTGGATGGTTAAAAATAAAAATGAGGCAATCTAAGAAAGAAATGTATTGGTCAGTTGTCCAAATACACATACGTGCCATCAAAATAATAAAATAATAATATAATAATAATAATAATAATAATAATAATAATAATAATAATAATAATAATAATAATAATAATAATAATAATACATCAAATCATCAATTTCATGTATTATTTTCTTTCTCAATATAAGGTGTCATTATTGGTCTTTCACATAAGATCCTGAAGAAATACATTAGCTATTGTATTTGTATGTTATTTTATGGTAGCTATTTACCACAATCATATTCACAGAAGTCAATCAAAATTTAAGAGTTGGAAATAAACAGCGTCCAAATTTCTTATGTCCTAAAATAAAGTCAGACTTACAAGATGGTATTGTTTGGCCAACATTTTTCCTCTCCTGACTATGTAAAAACCCCACTCCTTTCTTTATTTTGGCCCAAATATTGGGGTTTAGATCCATGTAATGAGAAGCAGGGCTGTCCAAGATGGATACAATTCTTAGCACATTCTCATGCTCTTTGGACACAGCCGTGTGCCAGGTTGCTGAGGTTCTTCTCGGTTTTTCTGACTTCTGGGCAACATCATTAATCTGGACCGTTGTCTTGGTTCTCACAGCACATCTACGCACAGCACGAGTGTTTTTCGTCTTTTAACCAAATTCAAAGACTGTCTAATTTAAGCTCCCCCCTAATGCTGAAACTGCAGATGAGTTTCTGGAGACTGAGGCCAAAAATTGCTGAAAGCTCTAGCTAATAATCTCCTCTGCAAATCTTGTTACTTGACATGGAGCAGGGGGGAAATGTGATGAGAAAGACCCGGCAGGGTCTCACATAGACACACAAACTCACAAGCTTGGAGGCAAGTTGATATGTTTTCATTAATTCATTCTGCCACACATTCTTGTAAAATGGAATGTTGCTAAAAATGTGAGCACAGTTTGAAAGGATTAGTAATGAATATAATTCAAATACAATTTTTTATTTTTTTTTTATTTTGAGGAAACTTTTCATATATTTTCTATTACAGTCATGTACTCAAGGTACAGCATGCCTACTGAGACAATCCTTAATCATTAAAGTAATATTAAAGAGAATCTAGTAAGGTCAATTTTGGAGAGCTATTTCGCAATGCAATTACCCAATTAAAACAGCAATTGAAAAAGGGGTAAATGTTTTTTTTTAACATAATCACATATTTTCTTTAAAAAAAGGAACATGTGCTTATTATTTTTACTATCAATCTACCAGTGTATCTACCAGTGGGTAGAATGTACTGAGAATGCTGTTCATACGCCTGCCACAATATTGGGAATCTGCCTTAAATTTCAGTGGAGTGCGAGGAGATGATAATAATAACACTTCAGTATCGACTTCCTTTGCAACAGAGAATATGGTATACGTAATGCAATCTCAAACCAAACAACAAAGCATTGTAGGACATATCACTCTGACACAGCTTGAAATTTCAATATTATTAAATATTATCTACACATATGATGTACTGCTACATATGCCTTTAGCATATCTTGCAGTGCATAGGCATAGTGCATTTAGCAAATGTACCAGTGCTATGTTATGCAGACACTCAGTTTGCACTAGTGAAGATACACTCACCTCTGGATGCTGAATACTTGAACTGGTTACAACTGATAAACTGACTCCTGCAATCCAACTTAACTTCTAGTTAGTTTGGTTTATAATAGTTTGAACTCCCCCCACATGTTAGGCAGTCTGAAAAATAAATGACATGAGCTGGTTGTGTAAAAGCAAAATTAACTTACTATGTCCAGATGCTGTGTAAATTTTACAGTCTTTACCCAAATACAAAAGACTCCTCCAAAGAGACAAAAATACTTCAAAGATTTTTCAAAACATAATGTGCCACAAAAAACGTGTTTATTTTCACTCAGTTAGACCCATTTGATGTGTTTGTCGATACGGCAACATACACTGCATAGAAAGAAAGGAAACAGTTTGGAAGGATTTTCCGGGTACTCTGATTGTGTAACACTGTCAAAAACATGCTTTTTAGGTTCATTTACATTGCCTTCAGGGACCCTTCAATAGAACTTAAAAATCCTCTACTTTCGCCACAAGCTACTAGATTGTGGCTGGCCCAAAGTAAATTTGGAAAAAATCTCTATTACTGTGTTAGAGTAATCATGTTGCCATAATCATATTGCTGCTTCATTTTTAGTACATAATGCACAGGGTTTTTTTTGTGAATTGAGCAGCACTTCTGTGACCTCACCTCATTCTCCAATAGCAGCATTTCCCCACAACAGTTTTATATGCATGTTCAGTGGCAGCACACCCTTGGGCCCTAGCTTTAGATGACTCCCTCAGACCGGACTCAAATGCAGCTACATGTTAGATAGTCATGCAATTCCACCACAGCAAAGCCATGAATAACACATCTGCAATGTTGTTTGCGTAAAAGGGGGAAACCATTTTTTTAAATTCTCTTTACATGCAAGAAGTTTCTGCAACTCCACCATGAGTTGCAGCTTTAGTTTGACAGAAGAAATGCCATAAGTAATTTTGTTGGTTTGAGAGGAAGCAGGTAAAGGAGTTGTCTTTGAAAAGCATTGCTCACAAAGAGCAAGACATTTTGCACACTGTGCTCCAGGTAAAATATTTTGAACCTAGGCACGGTGCTCTGTTAGGTTGCCTTGGAGAGCTTTTATGACCCACTGCTCAAGCTGTTTGGTCCTCATCACTGGTAAACAACATGCCAGAGCCGTGGTGCAATTTGTGCTCCTTTTAGCAAATGGGAGTCCAACTCCTAAGGTGAGAGCATGACTTGCAAATTTCTATGTGCAGCGGTGCCCTGCATGGCTCTGTATTTACAGGTACGTGGAAAGTGTGAGCTCTGCTCCACCACTGCTCTACCCGTGCTCAACATACCAGGGCATCTCCCACATACTATCACGCCATCTGAAAGCCATCTGCAAGTTTAGCAATCATTAAAATCCTTTTGAAGACTATGTACTTCCTGCTGCATGGTCTTCCTTTTGAAAAAATAAATCCTTGATGTGGGGGGTTAGCCTACATGGTCGTTTAATCAAAAACGTAAAAATAGTGCAAGATGGTTGTTGTTTATTAAGTCCATTCAGTATGCTCCTAAATCCTATTCAGCAGGCTTGTCGGTATGTCAGTGCCACGACCCAAAGCTGTGGATTATTCCTCTAGATAACAAGAACACAAAAAACTGAACTATATTAAAAGATTATTCATATTTTCACCAGTTGCACTGTGTGGCTGTCTCCTCCACTTGCTTCAGCTCATTGAGAACTAAAGGTGGATTGTGGACATAGTGATTTGCATGCTTTAAAGTAATTTAGCAGTGACCTTCAAAGAGAAGGTAAAGAGTGCAAAACAAATAAGGCAACCAAAATGTCAGGACTGTTGTGGGAAATAGGATGTCATTAGGAGATGCACCATAGCACATCCACTTTAATTCCCGAGACTGGGAATCTATCAAATGAACAGTGAGCTTTTATTGCAAAGCAATGAGATGAGATGCAGAAACATTTGAAAAAGCATGAAGACATTTTTTTGGTGATTTTTTAAAATGTCATTACATAATTATTTCCTTCATCATTTCTAAAACTAGGTTTGCGAATTGTGAGCTATTTCTCTCCTTTTTTTTATACCACTCAACCTCAACAATGGATTCTGTCTTCACACTTTTCCGTAAAACATTTCTAATTATAGTTCTATTTACCTCTAAACCACAGTATCTGGAGCCTTTCACGTGTCTAATAATTGTGCTTCTATTGAGATTTTGGGCTTTTTGCCTTAAATCTTTTATAATTTCACATGCATTTATAGGAAGCAGTGAAAAGGTGTTCGCTACTTAGATGACAACAGAGCAAACATTGAATTATTCATTGCACATTGCAGTAAACTGTAATCAGTGTGCTTTGGATTATAGCTCAGCAGGCAAAGAAAAGCTTGGGACTGGGGCTTTAACAAGCAGAAACCTGTGAGAAAGAAAAAAACATTTGCCATGAATGCGCACTGGGTCATGATCTATAGCAAGATGTATATTTCCTTGTTTCAGTTTTAGCAGTTTCCATATTTATATTCTGGTTTTTGTTGCTGCAGGAATTTGCAGCAACAAACAGGCATGCAAGATATTGAGTTAGGGCTGAGAAAAAGCAATGGTTTGGATCAAAACAAGCTTTTTCACCTTGTGTTTCCCACATACAATTAGCCTGGGTGCAGACGTTTGAAATGTACCATTGTGAATTATACGGGGGTGGGGGCAACATAACGATATTAGTTCATAGAGAATTAGAATGTATCGATTATCTGCCAAAGCAGAAACATGGTGCAATCATCAGCAGGGAATGTTCCATGAACTGCAGCTTTATGTTCGTGCTTCGACACATGGTTTTGTCTTCCTTCATTTCCTCCTGTTTCACAAACAAGTTTTAATGTAGCAGGGATACGAGAGTTCCTCTTTTAATAGTGACAATTATAAAATTTGGTGGTAGTAGTTGGTGTTTTTGTTGTTAAATGAAATGAAAAATGCATCGGGTTATTATTCACATTATTGACATTAAAAATGAAAAAAAATGTATTGCTGTTTGAATGCAACTCCTCTGATGGGTCACTTCAGACGGCAGCAGAAAGCTGGCGTCTGAAGAGAGCTGTTCGATGTGCTTCTAAGATAGACTTTGTGGAAGAAAACTTTTTTAAAGATGTTCTGTCTTTACAACATGTAAAAGAAAATGACTCGTTCGTCAAACTCCAGCAGCTACCAGCAGCAGGATGGATGAAATAATAATATAGCCGGAAGCAGTTTGATGAGCACGTATTTTATAACATCAAAACAGCTGATGAGACACAACTTCGCTCAAGCCTTTCCAAAAAGAACTTAAGCACATTGTAAACTTGCCTTATTTAAAGCTTATTAAAACACATACTGTATTTCATTTGACAGAGTTGGGCAAAACTGCACAAACTTATTGAAATCTGTTCTGAAATGTAATTTTTTCTAAAATTGAATTTTCTTTAATAACATTTTTTTTGCTCGACTGGTATGTTACTGTGAAAAAAAACAAGATATATCTGTATTTGTATCATTCCACATTACCCACCTCTTTTTCATCCAGAGATGTCCTGATCTGATTCCAAGTATTGTTTGGTGTTCTGTAGTCTTTGATATAAAAAGAGCTCAGTCAAAAGGCAAGGTTTGCATTGTTGCCAGTATTGTAGGTGGATTTTGCTCCTGGTCACTGGATTTCACTAGAATCCAGAGCTGTGACAAAATTATCGAAAATCTGATACCCCGGACACAAATGACCTTTTTAGAATTGTATTGTAATTATGTCAACAACTGCAACATAAGTAAGAACTTTATGCATTGGCAGTAAATCATTGTGCCACATCATGATGATAATAAATGTGAAACACTGGAAACTGACAATAAGACATAAATATCCCATTACCAGAAGTTGTCAAGAAGCTGTTCCCAACTTCTTTTTGGTTTTCTATTTGTTTGGAAAATGAGTTTTTTTTCCCCCCAGCCCACTTGGTAAATGCAATTAGAACACTCGGCGGCAATGGATCACACATAGCTGAATTATGTCAAGGTGAACAATTATCATTTTGAGATGAACAAATTAGAAGACCGTAATTACCACCCTATATTGACTAGATGTCAGCAGAAACGCTGGCATTTTAGATCTGGAGATTTAATTATGGCTCGGGTGGTTTGAACGACCATTGCTGACACTGTTTGTGACAACTGTGGGTCTGTTGGGAGGAGGTGGAGGAACAACACAAACTGAAGTTCAGTGTCAGACCAAAGTTCCTATACATTTTGCATGACAACGTTCAGTATTTTTCTAGGCTCTAATTTCAAGTTCTCAGGCCTTGTTCAGCCCATTTTTTTGTGAAAGTACAAAGGTTTACAGAAGTGCATATACCTCATTTGGTCTGGATTTCAATATGTAGCCTCAAAAAAACAGACTGTAGAATTTGTTGTGAATCACAAACCTATTAGATGGTGTATAACAAAGTCTCATTCATTGCAAATAGAGCCCCAAGTCTTTTGAATATAAATGCTTTGTTTATCCTGAAATGTTGTATAAAACAGTCAGTATTTCAATTACTCTTTCTTTAACAAATCATTTACCAGGTCTGAAATCCAGTCAAGTCTTTTCAATGGTTAGTCAAAACCATATTAGCCTCTGAATTTAGCTTTTCTTTTTAGTCAAAAGAACGATGACAAGTTGGAAACCTTGATTTCCTACAGCCCCTGCCAGGAGATAGGTTTTATTTACAATTATCTACATTCTTGTTCTTCCTGAGTCTCAAGAATCTGGTTGAAAACAATAGCTGAAACCATTTTTTTTTCAGAATATCCGTCTCACTCAGCATAGCTGCATGTTTCCCTACGTCTGCTTCTAACTGGTTGATTAGCGTCTCATGATGATTCCTCAACTGGAAGCAGTTGGCTCCCGAGGCCGCTGAGTTTTCAAACTCGCTGACAAAACCAATAAAAGGCCTCGCCCAGCCGAGTCACCACCAAGCCAATTTTGTCTGTGATAAATGGTTTGTTCGGATTTTACACTTTGATGCGTTCTCTCAATTTTGTGGGCAGTTTCTGCTAGGTATTGTTGTTTATCCAAACCTCCAACATGCTCAGCATCACTCAGTGACTTTTTGTGAAAGTGCTTTTTTTTTCCTTTCCAACTCACCCTGGACTTCTCAGTGAACTAAACCAGATCAACAGTCTTCCAGTCTGAGTCCTCAGCTTCGGTACTGAGATTTCCCCACCTAGAGAGTTGACAAACGGGACTGTTTGAGTTGCATGAACCAAGGTCCAAGTCAGTTCCACAAGTGAGGCCGTAGCATGATTTCGTACCACAAAGTCGACATCTTTGGAGTTTTATCTCCTCCTTTTTTTTTTGTCTCCATGACACTCGCTTTCAACTTAATGTAAGGAATAACAACCCAGAATTCAACACTGTAAAACCTCCTTAGATAAAACTTAAACCTTTAATCAGCTTAGATAATGCTGTAAATGCTCAAATTTCTTGTTCATTCAAAAGTCTTTAGCTCTAGTTCTAGTCTGCAGAATTTGTGTCAGTATCTTTGTTTTATCTTATTAATTTTTGTGTTTCTTTGTACCTATTTAAATGAATAGAGTAAACATCTCAGTGGCATTTAATTACTCTTAATTCTGAGAAATTTACTCAATGTCCTTGCATCTTTAAATTTGTGAAAAATATTTTTTTAACAGACGCAAGTTCATCTGTCAGACAAATTATTGATAGATTCTTACCAGGGAAGTTTTGGGGTCTTGAAACATTGGGGACTTAAGTCCAGATCCCTCTTTCCTCGTCCGTCTTTAAACAACACCCCTTTACAGTCTGTATTTATGATTTTTCCCCTCTATGTTTATCCATTATGGGCAGCGCAACAGTCAAACCCAGAGACAATGGGTCCACCCAAATACATTTTAGCCAAAGCAGAAGCTTGTCAGTGGTCGCCATGATAAGTGCTGTCCGAATAGTGCAGTCAGTAACAAAGGAGGTAGGAAAAGGAGCCCGTGTGCATAGGAACCTAAGGTTGTCCCTTACCGGCACTAAGGAGCTATAAGGAATTCCACAATCCTTTGCGAAAAATGATGTATAAGCACAGCCCACCTCAAAGAAATGTATTAAATTGGCCAGAGAGAAGAGAGCGCGTACTTTGTAGTAGTTAAATTCCGGAAGACTGTATGCCCGGAGTTGACTCGCATTCATCACGCAATGACGTCTGAGTTAAAGGCTGTTCCGAAACAAGCACAGCAGTCCAAAGCTCCTTTCCTACCCATGATAGTGTTTTTCCTCTTGACTCCATGAAAGGTTAAGGAACAGGAGCTAGGAGCTATAATTAAGGGTACTGGCACTGAGAGTTCTCCCATGTGGCAACCAGGTCCACTGCTGCTCTGTCAGATCTGCTCCAGATCGGAGAGATCATGTCGAGATAGAGGTTCCAGCCCCCCTGCGACAAACACCACCCCTAGGCATGAGGTTTGCTCCTCCGTTCCTGACGCTGGGGATGCACACTGCTCTGATGGACAGCAGAACGTGTGTAAAAGCTTAACGTACAAAATAATGTACACACATATTATATAAAAAGATAACTCAACAAGGATGGGTAACATACACTTAGGATGCATATTTAAAACAATTATCATCCGAGGATATATTATGTTTGCCTCTGACTTCTAATAGTAGAAATTTGCCCTGAGGGTGTTTACAATACATCCCAGGCCCAGGGCTAACTGCTAGTGGTTCATTTGAACACGGTTTATAGGATGAAATTAAGGACTTGTGGTTCTGAGGACTGAAAGTGTTACTGGTCCATCGTGCAGGACTCATCAGATGGTAAGTTTAACAGGCTGTTATTTTATAGTTGGTAAAGCGAAATAAGCATCTGAGTAGGAGTTGCTCTTAGAGCTAGATTAGTATTTTCAGTGCAGTTAATCACAATTCTAAGGATTGAAAAATCTGCTAACTTGCCTCATTTACATAAAGCCATGCATGTATTTCACCTAGCATGCCTGGCTATTTATATTCACATGACCAACACCGAGAATTAAAACGTTATAAACTTGAGAGCTATAGTTGAACCACTGTGTCTGATGGCACTCACTCTATTACTCGTATCATAACTCCAGATCTTTGCTCTATAGTTACATGGCTTCTCTGTGCCTCCTACCTCCTGATGATTCTCCTCCATCTCCCTTCGCTCTCCTTTTCCTTTTTGTGGTTACACGGTAACCTGTTGAGGAAAGCTACATCCAGCGTATCAGTAGAGCAGAAGAGAGGGGACCCACCAAATCAAAGGAAGTTGATCACTTGTGTCTTATCAGTGCCAAGCTACCCCTTGTGAATTAAAGAAGAAATCGTATCTCAGTCCCTCATTTTTCACCACGCAGAGAGTAGCTCCCTTTCTTCCGACTCCTGTGCAGTAGAGATAATCCAGGCCCATTCAGGGGCAACAAAATCCATCTTTCTTGAGGTGTTGGACCCCACTAGTCCTTGGCTTTACTGAGGTCATCAGTGCCCAAACTAAACTGAAGTGCCCCCAGACAGAGCTTTTTTTTTTTTTTTTTTTGCTCCATACTGTTTTCATTTCAGCTTTACTTTCATGGAAAAAGTTGGGGAACTCTGTAGTGAAAGCTGCAGAGGCGGATCTATTGACAAAGATAAATACGGGGTGTGAGGATATCTTTTGCTGCATGTGGGCTCCTAGTATTAACAAAGGGAAATTCACGCCTACATGCAAAGTTGCTTTGATAATTAATACGTTCAGCAACATATTTTAATACCACATGATTTATTTTTGAGCTTGGAGCAAACCAAAGAAAGAGAGGCGTTTATTATTCAGTCACTCTTAAAGAGCAAACTAAAATCAAATCTACAAATACTGAGATAGCAGCAACATAATTTAGTGAAACGCCACTAGGGAACCATTTCTCTGAAACTCTGAAAACCATGTTTTCAGAGTTTTTGTCAACTCCTGAAGTGGGCTGATTTTGGTGGGCGGAGCCGCATAATGTCCTTTGAGTCAAGCCCAGCTGCAACAAAATGCTGAAGAACCAACACCGCCATTACTTTCCAGTTGTTTATTTGTAGAAATGGAAGAAGAAACATTTTCTGAATATGAAGAAATGAAAGATCTCGTGGGAGGAACGGGTATTTTACCATAGCAGTACGAACCTGAACCTAAAGCTGGATTTCCAGAATCAAATGGTTCTTTGTTTCATTATTTATAGTTTGTGTTCATAGCCCACTACACACAATGTTGTTATACGTGCATAGATAGCTGACTGATATAATATATGACCGGTGCAACTGCTGTTGTGTTGTGCGAAAATACTAGGAGCTTCATGTTCTCCTGAGACCCAAAAGAAATCTTTGTTTTGGTATTTAAATTTTCTTTGATAGTTTGGGTAGTAAAGTTGAAAGAAACATAATGCAACAATTTTTTTTCCATAAATGTTGTTTATTTAGATTTTATTAAACGTCCCTTACACTGGACATCGGATCTTGTTGGCTATAAAACTTTGCTTAATTTAATGAGCCTTTTAAACAGATAAATTCAATTTCTTTGTTCAATTCATGCTCAAAAATCCTTAGTCCTTTTAAATATGTAAATATTTAGTAATGTTCTCTGGTTTCCTAAATATCTGATGATCTGAATCTAGCTGTTTTTACTAGAAACCTACCCCATTCATGTTTTTTTTCTGTTCAGCAAGAGCATTGGGCCTCTCTTTTGACCATTTCTGGATCTGTCCTAGGATTGCACCTTCTGGACACTGGAGGCCATCACAATCACCCTGTTGTTCTCTCTCTTCATCACCGCAACTGCAATTTGGATGTCCCTCTACCCTGTTTGAAATTGGAACATGCAGAGTTGTTCTGTGTTGATCATTGCCATTGTTACCAGAGCACTATTTGTTTCCAGCCTTTAAATACTTTCATTGAAGTAAAATACCTATCAAGGCAAGAGACTGTGTCATGCAAGCGACTGCATTCCTACTAATTTCAAGCTCTAGATCAGTTCAGTGTTTCGCTGCCTTTGTAAACCTCAGAATTCAGGATAGGACTATTGAGACTAGAAAGCAGACATGCTTTGAATCCAACAGGATTTGGCTTTCCTGGTTAAAACTAATGAACAGGACAATCGCACGTGAAAAGAATCACTTGCGGCTACGCAGTCCATCCTTGGTTTTGGCAGATCGATTGGTCTTGGTAGCCTTTTTGAACTATGTGTAGTGTAGGTCTTGCCTTCTATGTATGTTTTCTTCAGTAAAAAAAACCCACACATTTCCATTTGCAGATATTAATGTTAATAAATCACACAGTCCTAATTTAAACATTGCTATGAATTCATATTGGCTTGCAAGGCTCTTTACTTTCTTTACAAAAGTGTTAAATATTCTTCTGAGCTTTTACCTTCCTGCTCTATTATCTGGCCCTCCTCCTTATCCTCTTTGTCTGACTCCATTTGCATAATTTTAAGTAAAATAATTTCTGCCTCACTAAGTCCTGTGCTTCCTGGGGTATGAAAAGTGGTTAAAAATGGACACTAGCATGTCCCACTGTCCCCTACAAAGGACACTGGAAAAACATTGCATTCTGGCATGATTAGGATTATTTTACATTTCTGAAATTTCACAAATTTAAAGTTAAGACTTTCACATTTGAAAGGAAATGTTATTATTAGCAACAGATATGTGATTTATTAAGATAATTGATTGCTTACTTCACATGCGGCCAAAAACTGTGGTTCCAGGAATTGCCACCATTTTGAAAAGAGAGTGGATGTGCTTAGTTAGCTGCACCCTGACAAATTTGACATCAATAGAAAGCCCAGGATGTCCTATTTATGGCACAGTAGAACTATCATAGATTGTAAAAATGGTGTTTGTATTAGAGGTCTAAATATCATGTCCACAGAAGACAAAAATGGATTCATACATAACCATTGCTGGTTTAAAAACTATTTTTTTTAATGCGCGATCAGCAAAGGTTTCCATACTTTTTGGACCTTGTCTGCATTGTGGTTTGAACCTTACTTTGTTTTCTGTTTCAGCTGTTTCTCCCGTTTCAGGGAGAAAGGCTCCACTCGGGTGCACTCAGATGAGCTGTGGGAACACCTGAGTGGCGGCTGAGAGGGAGAGAAGCAGAAAGAACCTTTGGAGGTTTTCATTGTTGTAGACAAAAAAATTTTTAGCATAGCACCATTTCGTATGCAGTTAGTTACTATTGAAGCCAAACTAAACTTCTTTAAGCAAATGAAAAACAGCTCCACTCTGTCCTGTCTCCTGTCTCTCATACTGGGTGCATTCAAAGCATCTGTGTGTGTGTGTGGGGGGGGGGGCTCAGCAGTGGATGACACGGAAAGAAATAGCATAAACCTATCGAGTATGTTTTTTTTTTTTGCTGTTGTAGTTAAAAACTGAGTAAAGCATACTTTACTTTTTTTCTCCATCTAATTTTGTTTTAAAAATAAAAATAGACCGGACCCCCTATCGGCAAAAACTGGATGACATTAACTTGCTGCTCAGGTTATTTTTGTCTGATAGTAACATTTGTTTAATATGAAACATTTAAGTGTTACAAAAAAATGAAAACTGAAGTGATCTGGGAGAAAGTCAATACTTGTTCAAAGCACTGTATCCTATGAACGTCATTGCACTGTGTTTGGGAGAACTGGTTTCCTGTCTAACTGTGACTTGAATGTAGTTTAGCTCACGTGTTATTATGAGAAGAGTCACAACTGATACGTATCACTAAACAAGATACAAACCCATCACCTAGCCTGCCTCCCAGTTATGGCATCCTTGGAATGCAGGCGTCTCTGGTCTGCTAAATGCAAGATGGTGAACATGTAGTTTTGGAAAATCCCAGTCCTGAAGAACTGGAAAGAGAGCGTTAGGCATTGTAAAGAGACGGCTGATAGGATGGCAGGAGAAGATGCCATGGTAATCGTTCTCTGGAGTGGTCCGAAGCTTCAAACATGCCCCCGTCCCTTTTGGACCTTTTTAAGCCCGACAAGACAGGAAATAACTTGATAGAAGGCTTTATGAGATGTTCAAAAAGAGTTAATATGCTAGTACTTACGGTAAAGATAAACCACCATGCAATGTGAGTTTTACTTATTATAGAAATGAAAGGCAGACAAACCTTGAGGGAATACATCATAATAAACAATCCACATTCTGGAAGGCAGACCATCTTTTACTGTTTGCTTTCTGTGCAGAGCTTTGCCTGCTTGTTCTGCTGCTTTTACTTATAGAGCAGTGAAACATCAATTGGTCAGGATTCTTATTTATTTGTCATTGCTGTAGTGCACAGAAATTGTTTGTCTATGATGTATAGCAAACTGCAGAATTGGCTGGATATGGCTGTGGAACTTGCTAAGCCCCCGTCGTTGCCTCCTTTTTCTGAAAGCAAATAAAAAAAATGTCAAACAACCTCGAATCCTGGATATCAGTACCGGTGAAGCAGATGAAAACTGCCAGAAATGTGTGGGCGAGGGAAAGGGATAAATAAATAACTTGGGAAAGATATTTTCTTCTAAGATTTTATGTGTCTCAGAGAGGCGACACACTTTCTTTGTATGGGGGGAGATATTGGTGTAACTTGACAGGAGTTTAAAAGATTTATGATACCCACAGTGAGTGGCTGTGTTCCTGTATCTGAACACTCCTGTAGAGGGAGAGAAAATACTGTCTCCGTCCTCTCAAACTACACTTAAACTATTATGCAAAACTGGGAACTTAGAATTGCAGATGCTGCGAACACGTGTGCACAATGTGTCTGAGATTAATCCAAACCCGTGTTTGCATGTGTTTTGCCACTTTCCCTGTTCAGCGTTTGACTGCTGCTTCCAGACCACTAATTGGACAGCAGACCATGCATGCAGAATGGCATATGCTTCTGCCTCTAATGACCCTCCTGTAGTAGCTCGGTGGCCGGACAGGAGGAGAAGAGGCCCCCGCCATCTGACCTGTAACTGTGCCAGAATCCCACCTCCTCTGCAACCCCTTGATCCAGCATTTTGTAGTCCAAATGTTGCCCTGACAACCCTGCAATGCATGCAGAACTGTGCATAATTACGCAAAAGTATTCAAAGCCCTTAAACTTTTTCAGATGTGTCACATTATGATTGTGTTTTCTATATAGTTAAATGGGATTTTAGTGTTTTAGGAATACAAAGTAGTGCATAATTGTGAAGAATTATTTTTAATCAATCATATGCTTGGTGGTGTTGCTGTAGGATTGCTTTTTTTTTTCTTCCAACTTCTGGGTATTTTAATGACGCTTCAAGACATGTCTCTGCGAAGCCTGTGCATGTCCGAACATGTACCCTTGTGGAGCTTTCTTGGCTTTAATCAGATGAAGCTTTACCGGGGGCTTCAGTGGATGTCCATTAAACATGGATTCAAAGAGAAAAAGGATTATCCCTGTCATTAGAGCATATTTTTTTCCAAGAGGAATTTGGTAACAAAATATGAAACGGCCGCTCAAATTTTATCCTGCTTGCGCTTACCACTTTGTAAACACGAAGCTCAAGGACGAAAATCTTGAGTGCACGTTGTGTTTCGGCTGGGAGTGACCATCACAGAAGAAATGTTGGCTTCATTAAAAAAAAATACTACAAATGGCGCTGCTAAGAGCTGATGATGTGTGATTTTAGGTTTATTTTAAAAATTATACACTACTTTTTGTTTTGTTCATCCATAAAATCCTAATAAAATATTCAGGGAAAAATCTCTTTATAATATGATTACATGCGAAAACATTGAAGGAGTGTGAACACTTTTGCAAGTCATTGTATTCCTATTTTACAGAAAAGATTATCATTGTAGCAGTACCCAAGCTTTGATAAATACCACTTGAGTCTATGCCACAGATCCGGCTGAATTGAAGAACATAATCATCTTAAGAATTTGATTTGAGTCAGACACCTCCCCCAGCACACACACATACACACATACACACACGCACCACCTCAACACCCACTGTGACTGCTATTCAAATATAGTGTGGATACATTACTGAAGGTCAAGAGAGAGCCCAAACAAATGGTGCGGCAGAATTAGACAGAGGAACGGGGAGAGAACAAAGACCCTCTTGATCTAAAGGACCCATGCCTTTCAGGCTGACTAAGGGATAAGGACGACCACTTCTTCAATTGATGCTCCAGATTTTCTTTTTTAGATTTCCCCATTAAAGCATTCACGACTCTTCATAAGATTAATTCAACCTAAACGCAGACTGGCTGAATGACTGAGGGAATGGAACTAAAAAGCTTGAGAGGAGAGACATTTTTCTTTTAAATTACCATCTCAGGTGGAAAGTCTTTATTCTGAACAGCAGTAGTATTTAGCTGCACTATTATTTACATTCCATTGCTTTAGGATATTACTAGGTACTCAACCTCAGGCAAAAATCTTAAGGGGTTCATAAATTTGTCGCTGCCAGAACACGAGTGTCAGCTTATAACAAAAGCACATAATCATACATGAGGAACAACATCCATCCGATCTGTGCGAGCATCCGGAGACAGGTTTCACCGCCACACCACCGGTGCATCACATGTAACTTTGCACGTTGCTGTATCTCACTGTCACTAAGTAAAAACAGCCCTGCATTTGTGCTGTAAGCTGTATCAGGTTTTATTTCATTACCTATTTCATGTTGTTCGCCAAAATAAGAAGCTTCCAGACTCGGATAACGAGAAAGGATGTGGTAAAGGAGAGGAAAAGCATAACTGAACACAAACAGGCAGCAGGAAAACCAAATCTGCAAAGCATCACTCATTGTTTGTCAATGTCAAATGTCAATACATTCATTTGCCTATGGATTCAGCCCCCTGTTTACTGTGATACCCTTTAGGGAAATCCAATGGAACCAGCTGCCTTCAGGAGTCATCGATAATTGCTAGAAGTGTATACAGCTCTTGTTAAAATCTAATTTCAGTATAAAATGTTCTCTGAAGGCCTCAGAGGTTTGGTAGAGAACATCAGTGATCAAGCCACATTATGAAGACCATAGGAAGCTGTGAAATCTAAAGCAATGTCAGATTATACGACAACATCTGAAGGTTTGAACATCTTACAGAGAACTGATAAATCCATCTGAACATGGAGAGATAGCAGAAAAGGAAAACCAACTGAGACATGAACATCCAGCTACACTGACATGACAATAAGGAATGTTAAGCAGAAAAGCAGCCTGGAGGCCCGTGGTAACTCTGGAGGAGCTGCAGAGATCCACAGCTCAGGTGGGGACATCTGTTTACAGGACAATTATTAGTTCTGCACTCCGAAAACCTGGCCTTTATGGAGGAGTGATGTGATATGATGACTACTGCCTTTGTCTGCCTTAATGTTTGACATTCTGTCTCTCAGGTGCGGTGGGAATGGTTTGGCATGAGCTGCTGACTAGCAACAACTGGATCCAGTGTCCCCCGTCTATTTAAATATAGCTCCTCTTCATGCCCGTTGCTGTTGTCCTTGCTCTTTCCATAGCAGCCAGCTCAGCCCAGGCATTTGGTATGGCTCAGTTTTTTGTTTTGTTTTTTTGTTAAGTTTTAAGGTTGTTTTGATTTATTTCTGTTTTACACCAACACTTGTACACTCACTCTTTCATAAACATTCACTTCCATACCATTGATTTACTGATGCTCACACCTCAGATTTTAATTACCTTGGGATTGCAATATTTGTTTAAACTTAAGTTCATTTCATTAAAAAAACATTTAACTGTAACCACCGTGTCTTTTTTTGGGGGGGGGGGGACTAAATGGTAATTGCATCATTATGTTGTGAGACTGCTTTTCTTTAGCAGAAGAGAGCAGGTCCGTTTTTTCATGGGAAGATGATGGAGTTAAATCAAGGAAAAACTCTGGGAGAAAACAAATCACAGGTAGCAAAAGAGTTGAGACTGTGTAGCAAAGGTTCATCTATCAGGAAGACAGTGACCCCATACATCCAGACAGAGCTATGTTGTAACGGTTTAGTGTTACAAATGTGTATTGGAATGTCCTAGTCAAAGTCCAGACCTCGATCCAGTTGAGAAACTGGAGGGTCTTGAAATGTTATATTCACAGATGTTCTCTGTCCAATCTGGTTAAGCTTGAGCTCTTTAGGAAAGGGAGAATGGGCAAATATTTCAGTTGCCACATGCTCAAAGCTGTAAGAGGCATTTTTCAAATAATCACAGCAAAAGGTGATTCTATAACGTATTCACTCAGGAGAACTAAATATTAATGCAGGGCCACACTTTTCAAATTTTTTCTAATAAAAAGATGAGACTTTTTCTACTTTATTGTAGACGATTTCCCTCTATTTCATCTGCATACATTTATTTTCGTCACAGAGGACATCTCAATAAACTGCACCGAGGATGAGGTTATCCAAGAAAAAAGTTTTCGTTTTTGCAAAGGCATACTACCCTTGATTGTTTTGCCATGCTCTCTGGTCCCTTTTTAAATTGGGCTTCTAGACTGCAGATAATTCCCTTATTGGGTTGCACTTTGAATCTGCCTTCCTACCCGCACAAAACTCTGACACATACTCATCAAATGATCTAGTAAAATGTATAAAAGACATCGGTATGTGCCCCACCACTTCATGGTATTAATATTCTTTGAAGTTCTCGCCATGCAGCTTTAGGAACTGTGGTGTCAAGCGGTGTGTCATCCAATCCACCGCTTTGGTCCAAACCAATATAGTGCCATGTAATTTTGTCCTCATGTTCGTGGGCCCGAGAGGACGGATCCTAATCGGAATGATTACAAAGGCGCCCGCGGCTTCTCCTGTGGCACCATCACGAGGTGGCCATTTTTAATTATGAATATCATTGAGATACGGCACAGAGGTCCATGGTGCTCAGAATGAAACTGGCTTTCTTGGGTAATCATGTGCAGCTGTATCTATAACACTTCCTGCTGCAAAGAGTGGCCCCAAGTCAAGAACATCTATAAAATGTATTGGAACGGTGGGTGTTTTGCATGAAAGTTAAAGATCCTTGCAAAAAAAGTTATTCATAAAGCACCCGGGCTCCGGGAGGAGCTCCTGAGGAGAAAAGCTGTAGTTGGGAAAAAGTTGGAGACATCAAAGCATCAGGAGTTTCTAAAGCAGAGGAGAAAGTGGACAAGAAACAAAGGATGAGAAAAATGCTTCAGGCA
The DNA here is from genome assembly GCF_011125445.2 of Fundulus heteroclitus. Taxonomy (NCBI): domain Eukaryota; kingdom Metazoa; phylum Chordata; class Actinopteri; order Cyprinodontiformes; family Fundulidae; genus Fundulus; species Fundulus heteroclitus. Next base: position 1,135,084 of record NW_023397132.1, read on the forward strand.
ATGGATGACAGTGAGTGATTAAAGCCCCACAGATTAGATTGGGCAGGGATCATGTTTGGGACTGACCTGACATCTCAGGCTCAGTGTTAAAATACCCGAACACCAGAAAATGAAAGTAAGCCCAATGTTGACATGTTTGGAAACGGGGAACGTATGCATACAACAGGGATGACTAAACTATGTCACTATCTTTAATAAACACTTTGATCACACAAGAATTTAAAAACATTTCAGGACCTCAGACATAAACTTTAATAATGTAAGTCTACTAATATTTCATCAGCAGCAAGCTGTGGTGATTTCCTTTCGCCTCTTAATTTCCCACATTTTGTTTACTTCCTTGAATCTTAACACAATTATAGACATAAATAAAAAGTGTGACATGCATTTGTACTAGACACCCTTGAGTCAATACTTAATAGAAAAACCTTTCATTGCACTTGCAGCTGCAACTCCTTTTGGGTTATGTTTCTATCAGCTTAGCAAATAACGAGAATGTAATTGTGGCCAGACTGCATAGAGAGCAGCTGTGAACATCACTTTTCTAGTCTTGCTTATGATTTTCAATGGGATTTAGATCTGGGTTTTGACTGAGCCATTCTAATACACGAATGTGCTTAAATCAAAATCATTTCACTGCATGTACGTACATTTAAGGTAAACTTTCCCTCTGGCGTCGATTTTTGAAGCTTCTAACAGGTTTCCGTCCAGGATGGTCCTGTATTTAGCTCCAGCGATTGTCCGATCAACTCTGGCCAGCTCCCCTGCCCATGCTTAAGAGAACTGTCTCCACACCAGGTGCTACAACGTGCATCACTGTAAGGAAGGTTTGTTAAGATGGACTGACCAGTACAATCAGTGCGGACTCTCCCACCAAAGCTGTGGATCTCTGCAGTTTCTCCAGAGTTACCATGGGTCTCTTGGCTGCGTCTCTGATTAATGCTCTAAGCAGGCTTTACACTGAGGTGACATTAAACAAAGGCAGACTTCTGAAGGCAACAGACTGCACTAGGTTGTATCAGGGGTAACAGTTTGAAGGGGACTAAATGCAATATAAAAGCACTTTCTTTTATATTTTTACTTGTAACAAATTTAGACACTTTTTGAGAGCCTTATAAGTTCCAGGTTACCTTTGATTTCAACACAGTGCTGCATGTCATACATTCATTATACACCCTGTGGCCCAGAGACCTGGCTGTCATATTCCCGAGGAGCTTCATCTGAGTGGCAGCCACATATCAAGAGGCAAGCAGGCAGTTTGTCACTGCACCATATAATCAAGCCTTTACCAGCCATCTCTGTAGTGTTCTGTGGTTTTAACTCTACGCTGTCATCGAAAGCCTCTGACACTTCTGTTTGGCTTCTTCCTGATTTATTTTGCTACCTTAAAGTGACTTTTATTATTTGATATTTTTTTTTACATTTAAAGAAAAACTTTATTTAATTTACATCAAGGCAGCCTAACGTTACAAGCATTAAAAACCCCATAGCCTGTACATTCATCATGTTTCTATTTAAAGCCTTGGTGCTTGTCCTCAGAGATGCACTAATACCCTGATAGGGAGATGGATATTTCCATTTTGATTAGGGGAGGGGGGAGGGGGGGCAGGGCTTCTCTCATCCTTCCTCGTCTTCAATTCCACCTGACATCTCTAGCCACGACCGCACAGATTGAAACCGTACAATAAAACAATTAATTGAATTGGAGAGGGGAGCTATGGCGGAGAGGGCCCTGTGCCATGTTTGATGATTACTTTGGAGTATGTTTCCCTGTTATTTGGTGTCACAAGAAAATAAATAAATAAACCGATCATGCTTTGTCTCCAGGTTCAGCTAGCTGACAATTTAGCTGGAATAGCCTGCATCTTAATAAATTAGAAAATCACAGAAAAGGTTTCTCTGTGTCAGGAAATAAAAAAGTGAAACTCATCCGTCGTCAAGATTCTTTACACCCAATGATATAGTTATCATTTTAACTGAAGAAAATCCAACATTTACTGTAAGCTACATTCCCACTGCAGGTCTTAGTGCCCAATTAATTATTTTGTTCTGAAATCGGATTTCTGTGTGATGTCATTCATATTACTTTTAAAATCTAGCCCATATCTGACTCCGGCGTGAACTGCTGGCGGCCCCAAACCGACACGCATGCACAAAAGAACAACAATGATGTGACGCCCAGCACGCTTCAGTCCAGGGAACATGGTAGAAATGGTTGTTTTTAAAGCTATAGTTGGTTATCCTGTCAAGAAACACTTTTTGTTATACTGGGTAAAATCGTTCTTCCATCCTGAAAGTAGTTTCTACATTATGTAATTCACAAAAAGGAGGTTAAAGAAATCATTCCCAGTGGTAGCTGCAGGCTTGTAGAAACTCTAACCAATCTTTGCCGTCGGGGTGTGCAGGTAGACTTGTTTTTTGTCTGAAGCCACTTGGAACTTTCGTGAGTTGGCGGTTGCATTTTTGGGGTTCTTTTTGAACGTGAAGACATTTTTTGAGCTTCGCTTTTTTCCGACAGGACCCCTTTTAATGCCTTTTTTGGTTATCGCAGCAAGGTCTAGCAGGGCCAAAAAAAAAACTTTAAACCTTCCTCCAGTTGTGCAGTGAGATTTATGTCTTTATCAATGTGCCATTGTGCACATATTTCCACTAATGTTTTGTAATGGTACAATTTAGAAATGCCTTATTTTAAATTTTATTTAATTTTTTGTATATATTTTTATGTATTTGTATTTTATACTTTTAACTTGCACTGTATTAATTTTGTTTGTGTCCTGATGTGTTCGTTTATGTTAATATTTCAGTGTCTTTCATTTCTCTGTGATGGTGGTGGTGGTAGTGGGGTGTTTGCCCAGGGCACCAAACAGGCTAGGACCATCCCTGAGGCTGTCCGTTCTTATTTTTAACCAGATCACAATTTTGTCTTGTTTGAAAATGTGTGCACTTCTGATTTTCGGCAGACGTTGTCTGAACGTCTTGTGGACATTTTTACTGCACAGATTTTCTATGCTGCAATAGGCACTCCAAACGGCTCCTCTTCTCATCCTTGCCATATAAAATAATAACGGTCATTTCCAAAGAGATCATATTAAATGGTTATGTCCAAGTTTCTAATTTCCTTTCATGCAAAATGCTAAATTGCATGATGAACATGACTTTAACAAAAACAAAACATGAAACAATTGAATTTATAAACAACACAACAGGGGCCCGTTCTTCGTACGTTGCTTAAAACATCCGAGATCAAATGAGACATCCAAGATGATTTCATCCTGCTAATCCTGATCCGGCTAATTGGGTTCTTCGAACACACCTGTTGTTTATGATTAGTATGGCTGGATTGAGTTATTTGACATAACTGCGCGTTAATGCGTCAGTTTTAAAAGGGGAAATGTGTCGATAGTAAGAACAATGATCAGCAGCGCTGCTATTGGCTGTTCAGCATGGCCAAAGAACGCCCACAGTTTTTCTCCCAAAATGTTGGAGGAACTGTGGCAATGTGTCTGCAGGACATTTTCATGTCCTCTAGGAATGTACTAAGATTGCATCCTACTGGTCAGGAGTAATAAAAGAAATCAATACTAACATGGACATAAATTTACGCTGTGATTTTACTACGGTTTTCCTGGGTAGTTTACCCCAAGAGCTGAGGAAGTCGGATGGATATCTCCTACTAATATTAATAGCAGGTGTAAAGAAAGCTATAACTCTCAGGTGGCTTGATGCAGAACCACCATCATGCTCGGACTGGAAGGACATAATTGAGGAAATTCACACAATGCATGACTTTTTCATTAAGACTTGCCACTTATAAATACAATAAATACTGGAAAAATGGAACATTCATCCGAACTTGACACCAACTGTATAAGTAATGTAATTACTTTTTTCCTTTTTTTTGAATTATTATTCAACTGCTCTTGTCAAACTAGTTGCTCTGTAATTTTTGTTGGAGGGGGATCCAATTGTTCTATGTATGTATGTGTATTTCTAAAACTACTAAAATGACAAAAAAAAAACGTATTAAAAAAATTACAGGGAAAGTCTGCTAAAGCCAGGAGAGAGGGCTGGCAAAAAGTAGCGGACATATTAAATGTGTAAGTGCTGTCCAGGGTAGATGTTTCTATCGCTTTCTACAGTATGTATTTTTGCATTTTAATAATTTCATATTTACTTTGTTCTTTTATGTCAGAGCCTCCACGGGACCCACTAGAACATGGGGACAAGTAAAAGTGAAGTACAAGAATATTCTATAAAATGGTAGCCTTTAATTACTATACAGTATTTTAAAAAGCCACTTTTTCCTCTTTTTAAAAGCCCCAGATACGTGTTTTTTTGTTTTTGTTTGTTTTTATTTTTCAACCATATATACAGTGTAATCTGCACTCCGGAACAGTAGGTGGCGGTAATGCTCTTCGGTTGGTTGCCTGCCACCGGAAAATTCAAAGAATAAGGGCTTCTCTCACCTGGTTAGATTCCATCAATGTGCTTTGTGGAGAAATGTTTCCACAATTTCTTTGGAAAACTGTTGGATTACTGGAGAAACACATCTGCGTTTCATGTGCAACCCAGCTGTACCTTGTTTGGTAAGTTGCTGTTTCCTGTACTCATTTCTAATGTGTTTGCATCAAGCATGTAGATACACGATGACTTGGCTCACGAGGCCTACTTCAGACTTTGCATACTCAGTTATTATAGCAAGGTTTGCGCAGCTGAAAAAAGTTTTGTTCCTGTGAAAAACGTTCTGTTCTTGTGCTGGTTAGTTCTACTACTCCCTGAGTTTTACGACTCTGTGAATTTAGTGGATGTTCCACTTGAAACCAGAGCAGCAACGGTTGACCACATTAATTTTCCAGAAAGAACCAAACCTATATTTGTTGCTTTGAGTTTCTTTGCCAAACCTTCAGCTTTGATTGACATTCAGGTCGGTATAGTGTATGGACCTGACTTTATTGCATAGTTTTCTAACCAGCGCTATTAAAATTATGAAGTCTAAATTCCTTTAAGTAAATTTATGTAATCAAGGTGTTACTATTCATACTGTTTTACTGTTTGAACACATTTAATACATTTGACTAACTTCTTTTTTGTTATATGTAATTTCAGGTGACTAAACTAAGCTGGAAGAAAATGTTGCTTGGTTCAAGACACTAACCTCAATACGGAAACAACACCAGGAAGAAAAGAGATTGAGTTTTTGTATGCAAGCAATGGGCAGTTCTCTCCTTGTCCCCTGTTTTGCATGTGTGCTGACCAAGTGTAGACCAATGATAGACCCACCGAGTCTTGAAGGTACTTTTTGGGATTGACGTTTTTCAGAATTTTCAATAGCTATTCGACACTGTGTTGCAGTATCAACTATATCTTTCCACAGAACATCAGCAAGTGATTCATTTCTATACTCCTAAAGGTTTTTTTTGAGTGCATTCATCAAGTCCACTGCCATACCAAGGTCAAGAGAAGGAGATTGTAGGGTGTCTAAAAGCAGCTTTGCATCCCAAAGTACCCTTCGGAAAGTTGCAGGAAGACTAACAAAGCTTAGGTCTAACTGATATAGTAAACCTCTGCCATCAACAGATCTTTATTCCATATTTTCCTCAGCTATATCACGAAGAACACAAAAACGCTCCATAAGATATTGGCTGGCCATGTATCTACATTCCCATCTGGTGTCGCTGAGCTTCTGTAACTCCCTTGGCTGACCTCCATATATTTATTTTTGTGTATCCTGCCACTTCTGATGAACATAGGAACCAGACATTTAAACATCTTCTGCATCAAGGAAAAAAAGCAATCGACTTCTGGGACTGCCTTCACACCATCTACAAGCACCAGGTTAAGGCAATGGGCATTACAATGTACATAGACCGGATGTTTTGCTTCAGCTTTTATTCTCGCTGCCACCCCAGCATGCTGCCAACTCATTACAGACGCTCCATTGTAACCTTGTCCAACAAGGTTGGATCTGTACCGAGGTCCATATCCTTTCCAAACAGTGCATTCTGTCCTTAAATCCTTTTGCATCTAACTTGGTTGCTTGTTGAAAGTCAACAAAGCTTTCTTGCACTGCTCCGTTGTAGTAATAACGAAGAACCAGTGAAATCTGCTCCTTCTATTTTAGGTCTTTGGTCTCATAAATGATTAGGCAAGGCAAGGCAAGGCAAATTTATTTATATAGCACAATTCAGTACAAAGACAATGCAAAGTGCTTTACATGATTAAAATATAGCAAAATAAAACAGAATAAAAGCAAGTAGGAATAAAATATAGATAGAAAATAGAACAAAAAAGTGGTGATTCAGTTAACTAGGACAGTTGAAGGCAATTTTAAACAAATGTGTTTTTAATCTTGATTTAAAAGAACTCAGGCTTTCCGCACTTTTACAGTTTTCTGGAAGTTTGTTCCAGATAATTGGAGCATAGGAACTAAATGCTGCTTCTCCTTGTTTGGTTCTGGTTCTAGGTATGCAGAGCAGGCTGGAGCCAGAAGACCTGAGTGGTCTGGATGGTTTATACGCTAATAACAAGTCTGTGATGTATTTAGGAGCTAAGCCATTTAAGGATTTATAGACTAACAGAAGTATTTTAAAGTCTATTCTCTGAGATACAGGGAGCCAGTGTAAGGACTTTAGAACTGGTGTGATGTGCTCTACTTTCTTAGTCTTAGTGAGGACGCGGGCAGCAGCGTTCTGGATCAGCTGCAGCTGTCTGATCCACTTTTTAGGAAGACCTGTGAAAACACCGTTGCAGTAATCAATTCGACTAAAAATAAACGCATGGATTAGTTTTTCTAGATCCTGCTGAGACATCAGTCCTTTAATCCTAGAAATGTTCTTCAGGTGATAGAAAGCTGACCTTGTAATTGTCTTTAGATGCTTTTGAAGGTTCAGGTCTGAGTCCATCACTACTCCCAGATTTCGGGCCTGATCAGTGGTTTTTAGCTGAAGCGACTGAAGCTGTGTGTTAACTTTTGATCTTTCCTCTATTGGTCCAAATATTATTACTTCAGTTTTGTTTTTATTCAATTGGAGAAAATTTTGGCACATCCATGCATTGATTTCTTCTAGGCATTTACTCAGTGCCTGAACTGGTTCATAGTCACCTGGTGACATGGTGATGTAGAGCTGTGTGTCGTCTGCATAGTTATGGTAGCTGATGTTGTTATTTTTTATTATCTGGGCTAGAGGGAGCATGTAGATATTGAAAAGGAGGGGACCCAGAATGGACCCTTGGGGAACCCCAAATGGGATTTTTGTCATCTCTGATGTAAAGTTACCTACTGATACAAAAAATTCCCTGTCCTTTAAGTAGGATTTAAACCAGTGGAGAGCTGTACCAGAGAGGCCGACCCAGTTTTCCAGGCGTTCTAACAGAATGGAGTGATCAACAGTATCAAATGCTGCACTGAGGTCCAATAGAACCAGCACGGTGGTTCTTCCACAGTCTGTATTTATATGGATGTCATTAAACACTTTGATAAGGGCGGTCTCTGTACTGTGGTGAGCGCGGAAACCTGACTGGAAAACGTCAAATCGGCAGGTCGTTGTTAAGAAGGTGTTTAATTGTTGAAACACAGCTTTTTCAATAATCTTACTGATAAGGGGGAGGTTTGAGATGGGCCTGTAGATTACCGAGAAAACTTCACTTTTCTTCACTTCATGAATTATGTCTTCATGGACCATAATGGCCAACCATGCCAATATTTCATTCTGTTTTAATGAACTTGTGAACTTGGCTTTCTGCCTTTCGTTTATTTGGTTTTAACCAGTGGGTCATGCTTTGCAATCAGTTCTAACATTTCTAAAAAGTTGCCTTTTATTTTCTACCTATTCAGTCTCATGGTGACCTCTTTGGGCAATGTTTGGTGTAGCAGTATTTCCGCAACAGTTTTAATGTACTTTTGATTCTCTTGAACCTTTTTTTTCTGTATGCTTCATTAATGGAATAGAGGTGTTAAAGAGAACTGCCTTTTTATGTTCCCCTCATGCAAACATGGAGTTGACATGACCTTCAGACATTTCATGTAATTTAAAACCCGCATCTTTGTAAATCACCTTTTTCCAATGGCAGAATCCCGAGAATGAAGTAAAAACAGATGCTGGAGTATTGGACAGAGAAATGTCTACATGCAAAACAGTAAGAGGCATCTTGGTGTTGTGAATATTTAATCCATAGGTGCAGTTTCTACCAGTCATCTCTGAAGCACCTTTTCTGATCACCTTGCATTGTTCGAGGAAAAACCTTCAACATAGGCTGAGATGGACCAGCAGCAGCAGACTGTGAAATATCTAAAAATTACAGAAAATTAATGCCATTTAGAAGGATTGGCAAAGTAGCAATAGCAATATTTTACCATTTACATTTTATACAAAAACGTCTTCCCATTCAGTAAGCAGTACAATTGAAATTGGATTTAAAAAAAATCATTGTAATCATGTGTTTATATAAAAATATAATATGCATGCATACCATGAGGTCCAGATGGTGCAGCGTGTTTTAGAGCAGCGGAGAGAATCTCAGTCATCAGAGTCAGGTACTGACATACCATCAGAACCATTCTCCTCACTAGTTGAAGGGGCTAAAAATAACATTTGCTGTCATAAGTATAATATATAACTATTGGTGTTATACAACTCCATTTATCTTTTAAAATTTTGTTTTAAAACATAAATAAATGTTTTGTTTCTTTTACCATTTATAAATTACACTTTGCCAGCATAGGCAAATGTTGGCTACATGATACAAAACTTCTGAGGTAAAGACAGAACAAAGATGTTGATTTGTAAATAGCATAATTTTAACCACCATGATGATCAGAAGGGGCTTAGGATACTCATTAAGTCCAGTGAAGTTGACGCTTCTCCTACAAAGATACATCTTGGTAAACATCTCAATCTTGAAATTGTGATATCTTTCTCCTTCTCTAATATTTTGTTTAAATAGTATTCCTATCAAATCATGACTCAGAAAAGATGTGACTGAGAAGTCAGAAAGTTTTATTAAAATCTGTTTATTTCATCGTGGACACACACAAACTGTGAACATAACCTACCATGCTGGGTAGAGGAAGCTGACTGCTCTTTATCGCAAGTACTGCCCCTAGAAATCTGACTGGACTGGGCTTTTTCACTGCTGCTGATCACCACAGAGTCATAATCAGTAGCAGTGGCTGACTCTGACACTTTTCTTGAAAAAGCTTTCAATGTCCCTATGTCTTTTCATGTCTATTGTTGTCCCAGGAGAATGACAACAATCGATCAGAAAATAGCAGCAATGACACCAGTTACTAAAAGGATTTTTTTTAATCTTATAGTAATTACTCATGTAATTTATAGTAGGGGAAGAATTTATTATCAGTATTCGTCTAGTTCTAATGTAAAGAAATTTAAATTGTTGGTCGTATTTTATCTTTACATTTAAAAGCATTCATTCCAGTCATTTCTTCTTATCTTACAACAACAAATGTGTAGCATTTGTAGCAATTAAATCCACTTTGCAAATATATTTAGTTTTTTATACATTGTTCAAAAAGAGAATATGTTTTAACTTTAAGCATAACTTATTGAATAAAATTTAACCCAGCCGAACATCCACTGTTCCAACTCGGACGTCACACTGGTTGGAAACATACCTACACCAACATGTCACGTCAACATTGGTAGCACCATTGTATAGAAATTCCACACCGAACAAGAATGTGCTTTAAGTATTATCGGGAATACAAATGGGGCTAATGCCTTTTGGGGCAGAATGACGCTTTGAAACATTCATAAATTATACAACTGAATAAATGTATTTACCAATCGACAAGATGCTTCAGCCAGAACAGAAGATTCGGTTGACCCGTTCTACTTCCTCCGTGAAGTTGTACAGCAAGATCAATGTGACACTATCCGGGAGGTCTCTCGCGCTGGAATATGCGACGCACAAGTCTCAAAAAGATTTGTAGCCTACCAGAAATCAGCTCTGTTCATTTCAAATGTACCGTTATGATTTCTCTTAATCCCCGTCTGATCCTAGATTTGCATCACACATGAGCTGTCCACTGGGATTAATAGGTGCATTGTACTTTATTTTGGTACCAAAATAAGAAGCCAACCTATCAGATCCAGGGTGTCCACAGGGGTGGCCAATCAGATTTCAGGGGCGGCACTGGTCACCAAAGATGCCAGCAGAAGTGGGAAGTTCCAAGTCAGATGAGTGGTGGGAGCTTTAAGCAGTGGTCTTTGCAGCGGTAGTCAGGACAAGGAACCTATTAAAACACAGAGAGACCAGAGAAACATCTGATGGTTTTGCCACAGAACTGTCTTTGAGGTGGAGGGGTTTTCACCCTCCAAATGCAGGGCTATGGTGACCAACGCATGTACCGTTTGAACCTACAGAAACTTCAACTGCAATAGCCACCATTCAACCCTAAGAGGGAAGCACTAAGACGGTTTTAGCACAAATATTGCAGAACTAAACAAGTTCACATAAAAATTTAAACAATTGCACAGTGACATCTAAGCAGCGCCGTTAGGCTCATTTTACACAGTTTATCCGCAAAGAAAGTTAAGACACATAAAATATTATCACAAACAATGCTGAGTTGATAGATGCCAGGTCTGCCAAGCAAGGCTCTCAGGGCGCAGTTCATAACACCAATGCCTTAAAGCCAGAAGGTCCTCAGTTCAAATCTCAGCCTGGGGTGTTTGTGCATGGAGTTTGCATGTTTTCCCTGTGTTTGTGTGGTTTCTCACTGGGCACTCCAGCTTTCTCCCACATTCCAAAACAAGACTGTTAGGTGTGTGAGTGTGTCTGTGCATGCATGGTTGTTGAACCCCATCTCTCACGCAATGACTGCAGGAAATGGACACTAGCCCCCAACTCCCCACCTGTCCAAATTGCATTTTCTGTGTGCATGCTTTATTTATTTTTTATTTTTATTTTTTTTGCACAAACATTTATCTCAGCAGAAGTTATGAGAACGGAGATATCCCACTGGGGGATAAAAAGTTGACCAATCTTCGACCAGAAAACGCCTTGAATATGTCAATCAAAACGCCCCATACAAGCCTCTGCTGTAAAACAACACTCAAGGTGAATATAAGTATCTCTCAATAGATGAAGAGTAGTGTAATGTATTACCATATGTTTGCATAACCTTGGGATTCAGAAACCTTGAAGAAGACATCTGTTTCTCTGCGTGGATGCGCAGTCACCTTGGAATAACATTTCAATTTGCATGTTTTTTTTCCAAGTTTTCTTTCAGTATCCTGTCATAGTCACAAATTTAGAGCTGAATTTGACGCCGTTAGTATCCTTTCTTGTTACAGCTAAGCCTGAGAGAGAGTTTTGATTGTCCTATAAGCGAACTATCGTCCTCACTCACTTTCTTCCTCCCCATCTTTATCCCTGAGGCCTTTCCGGTTCCAGCTTTTGTTTGTCTTGGGGCATTGTTTTATTACCTTCCAAACTCTGCCGGGAAAATCTTAAGACAGCAGTTGCCAGGCAACAAGGACCTGACAGGAGCGGAGAGAGCAGCTCTGAGCAAATAAGGGAGGCACAGAGAGGAGGGCGGAGGCAGAGGTAGCACTCGGAGTGGAACAGCAGCAGTATCTCCACAGCTGGAGCTGCAGGTTAAGGAGCCGGTGAAGCAGCAACTGTGTGCTCTCCTGTCCCCTTTCTAAGCTGCAGGGAGAGGTGGTGAGAAGGGATAAAATGAATGTTTTAAAATGAGTCTTTTTATTCAAGGTGCTACAGTCTGTTTATTAAGGGGCAAGAAGTTTTTTTTTAACGAAAACATTTAAAAGTAAGGGACCTGTGGCTTGAAGGCCTTTTTTTAGATGGTGGAAAAGTTTTGTTATACTGAACCAAATTATCTTTATATTAAACTTCAAACTATTGCTGCCATCATTCTCTAAGTCATGCATTCTAATTAGGGTGCAGTTGTAAACATCCAGCCTCATTACAAATTGTCCTACTGCCCAGTAGAGGGCTCGAAATTAGAGATAGGACCAATCAGAGGTCCGGGCTGAAACTGCTAATTCAGACTCCATTGTTCGGTGTTGCTTCCGGCCAGCCGTTGGCTGTAAACCTAAACTTCCAGAGTAAAAAGTTTGTTTTTGCTTTTGCAGACTAGTAAAATAAAAATGGCACACTACAATATTATTTGCTTATAAACACATGCATTTAATTGAACCCAAATATTTACATGCACTGTTTTAAAAAACGTGACCCTTTTTTTTAACTGTCTGATATTAAATCAATTGAAACCTTTCCTGTTTTAAGAGTATTAACAAATTTCCATTTGCTGAGTACCAGAATATTGAGAGAATGTATTCATTGCTGTCTGAAAATTCTGAGTTTTACATGCATGCAATGCCATTTCTTTAAACAATTAATAAGTTAATTCATAATATTTGAGTTAATTGGATTCATATCTATTGATGTATTTCTCAAACATGTTGTTTCCTTGTTTGAGATTATGGAACAAAAAACCCAAGATAATAAGAAGAGACATATGGACCTCCACGAGTCTGGTTAGTCCTTGAGTACAGTTTCCAGAAGCCCGGAGTAATCCAAATCCCAATTTGTTTCAACAATTATGCACAAGTATAGGCAAGATGGGAATGTTAAGCTATCGTGCTATTTAGAAAGGAGACATGTTCTGTGCCCCAGAGATGAATGTGTCTTATAGCAAAATGCATGTAGTAATCCCAGATCAAAAGCTCCAGACTTTGTGAAGATGCTGGCTAAAGCTGGTAAGAGAGTATTATCCTCCATAGTCAAACGAGTCCTTGCTGAAATGGGCTGAAAGACCATTCAGATAGGAAAAAAAAAACATTACTCCAAAAACTAATGTGAAAATATCAATTACAGTCTGCAAAGGCCCTCATGATTAAAGACCTTTATCTTTGGATACATGACCTGTGATCTGATGAAACTCGAGATGTTGCCACACGGTTTCCTGTCTTATTTACACTGTTTTTTTAAAACACCTCTTATACAGGTCTAAAAGTGAAGAACTGAATAAGATTTTATGAACATCAAGTCCTGTACAGTCTTTGACGTACAGTCAAGTTTTTTTTTTTTTTTTAGTAACTCGCACCGACTGAAGTTTCAAGCTTTATTTAACTGAGATCAATATACACTTACAGCTGATTAAAACATGACATTTAAGATTAGAATCTTACATCAGACCAATAAAAAAATACACAAACTGTATGGGCTTGATGAAAATTATGTTTACTACATATCTAAAGGTTATTTATTCTGACAAACAAGCCATATGGTCCACAGGGCTGGCCTTTATGGAAGTGTAGCCTGAAAAGAGGCATGTGGGTGACTCCCCAAATGTCTGGAGTAAAGTACTCTAGTCAGAGGAGATTAAACTAAACAATTGGGCCACCTGGGAAAATGCCATGTCTGGCACAAACCCAACACATCCCGTCACCCCAAGAACACCATCCCCACTGTGAAACATGGTGGCTGTAGTATCATGATGTATTTTGGCAGATGGGGCAAGAAAAATGGTTTGAGATGAGGGAACTTTTGGTGGTATAATCAACTTCCAGCAGGACAATGAACCGAAGCATAATGCGAAAGCAACTTTCAAGTGTTTTAAGGGGAAACATTGAGTTTGAAAGCCAGGGGTGGTTCTAGACAGGGGCCAACAGGGGCCTATGCCCCTGTAGAAATGGCCCTGGCCCCTGTTATGGCCCCTATACTAAAAGCATGATGTTAAATAAACTTTTCATAATTATTTGCAATGGCAAAGAAACCATAACTGATTGGTCACTTTGACCAATATTATTTTTTACCTATACAGCTTTACTCTAAAAAGAATTTAAAACTTCAGATGCTTCACGTTTAGCTTTAGCTGTATTGAGCAGGGGGCAAAGTTTTCAACTGCTAGATCAGGGGTCTGAAACCTGCAGTTCCAGAGTCACAAGTGGCTCAATTAATATTATTACACAGTTAAATATTGCCTTTTTATTGTTTTTATTTTTTTTTGTTCTGTGCCCCTGTGAAAAAACACTGGCCCCACCTTGGCCCCCCAGGTAAATTTGGTCTAGAACCGCCATTGTTGAAAGGCCTAGTTAAAGTCGGGACTTCAATCCAATTGAGGATCTGTGGTTAGACTTGAACATTACTATTCATGAGAGAAAACCATGCAGCATGAAAGAGCACTTTAGCCTCGAGGAATTGGCAAAAATCCCTGTGGCAATTTGTGGGGAGCCCATACCTGAAAAACAGAAATACGTTGTTTTTTTTAATTGTGCATTCTTAAAACGTGTTCATGGTAGTCATAACAGAAGAACTAGTGTTGTCAAAAAATTACTAACTACTTTAAGCATGTTCCATACAGTCTTGAAAACCAAACAGGTGGTGGTGACTAAGATCTTATGGGCAAATAGTAGACCCAAGCTTGATTTATGCTTCACGTCTGTGAGGTCCACACTGCCCATCAAGGAAATTTTCTAAGTTGAAAAACATGGCGGACAAGTTAGATCTTCTACTGCCCGAGGTCTGCAAATATACACTTCTTTATGATTTGGCCCATAAAGATCACCAGTCAAAAGATTGCAAACAATTCTTGGAGAGAAATTGCTGTCCCTCTTGGAAGACGCGAGGAGGTGATAAAAATTTTGGAAACAAATGTTTTCTATGACTATATGTACTGTAGTGTGGTATGCTTGCCATAGCCACCCTACACTGCCTCCTAGAGTATTGGAGAATATTGGCAGCAGAGAGGAGAAACTGCATGGCGTATAAATGCTGCAAAAGTGGTATTGGCCAGTGTGTCTCATTTCCTAGAAGAACTTACATGTGTCAAGCATAAACTATGCTTTATCCAGTCAGTTAAAGCTTTAATTATCACAAAAGGTGGCTGCTGAAGTTTTCTGTTACTATTTTTCCTGTTTGTGGTTTGCTTAACAATTACAAAATCTACAACTGTGTAGGCGTTAGCTGTAAATTAAACAGTGCAATCTCTCAGGCAGTATATTTTAACTCCAGGTTGGGAGGAAGTCAAACATGGAAAATGCCGGGGGGTGAATACTTTTGCAGTCCATGTATCATAGTATCATATATGAGCAATAAACCAAGACAGACAGAAGAAAACAAAATGGAAAAAATATACAAAAACAAAAAAAGCCGTGAATAAAAACAAAAATGTATGTAATTCTCTAAAAATCAGAGTTACGCTTAGAGAGCATTTTTAAAAGAAGAATTTGCATTTTCTTAGTTACTTTAAATACAGCATTAGCCACAAGATCACAGTGGTGATCTTGCCATCTTAAAAGGGAGCTACCTCCGTGACCTTAAACACTCTGGCTTGAGGCTCAGCATGGCTCGCTAACTCATTAATCTGACTTCATAGCACACCCCTACGGTGTCACGCCAGGAGACTTCCTTCACAACAATGGACTGAATTTGCATGTTAAGAGGCCTTCCCCTCCAGTTTTTCCATCTTCTCAAGCTATCTCCATTTTGTTTCAGGAAATGTTGATAAGCAGCGGCCTACAAGCGGGAGAAAGTCGGAGCGCTAGATACAAATTGAGGTCAGGTAGGAAGCGTAGAGAATTCACCTGTATGGGGTTTATTTGTGTTGACACTGATGAAAACAAAGTTCCATGCATTTACGTCGGTGCCTTGCAATAAACCAACAGCGTGCCTCTTTTGACATTTGCTCTTCTAGAGGTAAATACGACACACGCTGTGGCAGAGATTCCTTTGCTGGCACTGCACCAGATATTTAATCACACTAATTAACACAACAGTGGCAGAGCTAATTGTTATCGGTGGGATATTGGAATCTAGAGACGATCTGAGGAAAAGGGGGAATCTTCATCCTTTGGCTTTTCATTCTTGTGCATCGCTTTAGAGCGCCTCAATGGTCCCTCGCCTCACCCGATCTTCTATCAAACTCTCTATGCTGAGACATCCCACCCCCCCGAAGGACAAAGCACACACAGTCATACTGTCATAACTTGACCGAGTTTATTTCTGTGTGTTCTCCAAAGAAAATAAGAAAAGGAGTTAAAGGCCATTTAAAGGCCAGTGTGAATGGCAAGGCCTTTTGAGTTTCAGCTTTGTGTTGTACAAAAAGAGGTCAGGCTCAGAACTATGGGACAGATAAGTGCAATGTTTCAGAGGTCACAGTGCTCAGAAACGTGAGGCCTTTGCTTCCGCCATTGATATCTCAACCAATAGACCTCATGTGGAGCGGTAATCGATTTAATCTGCTAACTTCAAAACCTAAAAGGCTCACACAGAAACGAAGAAGATTGTAAATATTTTATTACTTTTATTTTTCCCCTTTTTTTGTCATGTTACAATGACCAACTTCACTTTTTTCATTTTGGTTTCATGTGATGGGCCAACAGATAGTGAAGCTGAATTGTAAGGTTTTTTTTTTTTGTTGTTGTTTTTTTGGCCAAGGCAAAGTCCAGACCTAAATCCAATCAATATTCTGTGATTATACCTGAAAACTAAGGTTCACTGACGTTTTCCATCAAATCTGACCTAGCTTAAGCTACTTTGTGAAGTAAAATAGGTAAAAAATTCAATTGCACAAAGCTGGTAGAGATATGTACTGAAAGTCTTGCAAAAGGTAGTTCTGTGAACTATTCACCCTAGGTGGCTGTTTAAAAAGTATGCTTCTTGTTGTAAATAAATCTACTAATTTGTGTTGGCATATCCCATAAATCCCAGTAAAGTATGTTGAAGTATGTAGTTGTAGCATGCTTAAAAGGTGAAAATGTTCAAGGAGAATGAAAACCTTCGCAAAGCACAGTTTCAGCATCTTTTATATTAACTTTACAGGTTAAAAAAGTCACAGAAAACAGATTGTGTTTGTGTTTATCACCTGATTTCCCAGTTATCACAATGAACTATTTGTATACTTTTGCTTAGCGAAGACTTGAAAGAGTAGCTTCTCTTTTGGTCTGGCATATTTGCATTGTTGTTTCTCTTCCCCCCCCCCCCCTTTTGAGTTCTGCTGAGCTCTCACGCAGTTTGCTCTTGCTTCTTGCTTTGATTCTGCCTCCATCTGTCATTCCCCTGAAACCAATAATTGCTCATCTATTCATTTTGTCAACAGTTGCTTTCAAGATCCTTTCTTGTAAAAATGATTAGCCAAAGCAGAGAGAATCACAACTGATTTGAAACGTTGGATTAGCTCATCTCTTGTTTTGTCAAATGAAAGATTTCTGATGACAGCTTGATTGACACGTTTTCATCGTGCTTTTAAATTCTGTTTAAGCACTGAAAGGCTTATTAATCGAATAAAAGCTAAGCGATATTTATTTTTACACATCTGCAGGGATCTGAGCTGCAATTCACACCAAAGCCGACTTTTTTTAGTTGAGCTTGAAGTAATGCCAATCAGTCCAAGCAGGAGATGTGCAATTTAATCTTGATTATGAGTTAATGCACCATATGCTTCTGGCAATTAGCTGTCCAAGGATGACCCTCTTCTAATTTGTTAAGAGTTCAATGTAGCATAAAATCTAGGGCAGGTCATTCCCAGGAGTTTAATCCATTCCTGGGTAGGAGAGGAGGGAAAGTGGCGACAGTAGCCGAGCAGCGTAATTAGCTGGGCGTATCGCGGATGAGAGGCTGTGCTCCGGTGTGCTAACACCTTCAACTCCCCTATCCCATTCTTCCAAGCAGGCCCTTTATAATGAGCTTAGTGAGAACAAAGCATCCATGTGCCATGTTGGGAAATGGAGATGAAAAGTAACAGAGGCGAGAATGCACAAGGGGTGAGACAACGTTAGAGGGGCGAATGGCAACAGAAGATGAGACACTCTCAGAAGACCAAAGGAGTCCTGCAGCCTTTAAGAAATAAATGTGTGAAGTCCGTTCCTGTGTATATCACAGTCTAAATGTTATGGTTTTGATTTGGGATATCAGACACGTTGTATCAGCTGGCATCTTTGAGTGCATGCCTGTTTTTTTTTTTTTAACACTATAACTGCATATCAAATTTTGCTGCAGAGCTCATCTTTACTGCTGTCCAGACCTGACCTTTTATCTGCTGGGAAGCTCCAGATTTCTTCTAAGCCACTAAAAGAGTGAGGACTGATATCATCTTAAATATACTGCCTTGCCAAAAAAAAAAAAAAAAAAAAAAAAAAAGTCGCCACCTGGATTTAACTAAGCAAATAGGTACTAGCTTCCCATTGGATATTTATTGGACGATTATGTTTCGAATTTCAAGGTATTTAACTGATGCAATGAGTTGCTTCTCATTTCTTAAACAACCATGTGGAACGAAACATCCCGTGGTCGTGGAAAAGATGTCAGTCTGTTTTAGAAGGGTCAAATCATTGGCATGTATCAAGGAGAGAAAACATCTAAGGAGATCGCAGAAACTACCAAAATTGGGTTAAGAACTATCGCATTATTAAAAACTGGAAGGATCGGCTGTATCGGCGTTTATCTCCATTCATGAGGGAGTGAGAATTTAAAACCGATGCAGAGGTTGCTGGCTTTCTGCTGGACAGGTAAGTTAATTCAAAATGACAGAAGTTTATTTTTGGCTTTATGTTAGAAACAGGCCATCTTACAGACTGGTTTGCAGTCGTTATTGTCGCACTTGAGAACCATTACAGTTGACAAAGACTTCTGGATAGGTGTTGAAACGTCTACAGGAAAACTGAGCGAAAGTCCAGTTGCCTGTTTGTGGGTGTCATGACCCGGGTGACTGAGAATTTGCACAGGCACATAATAGTAAATATAAAAGAACAATTATATTTACATAGTATGAGTTGCAAAAAGAAATGAAAAGTAAGTCAACAGGTAAATAAACAACAAATTGGTAAATAGGGAGAAGGGGATTTTACGTGAGACTGTCAGCTCTAGACCAAGGGGCCAAAGGTTTGGAGATAGCCCAGGGTACACCACAACCCTCCTCCCCCCACCCAGTCCACAGGCACCCATTCAAACTCATCTGGGCCAATACAAACATGTCTGCCCTGTTCTTTTGTTGTTATATTAAAAGGATGTTTAACTTATGGAAGCCTTAATTTGGGATTATGTATTTAAAATATATTGCATAACGGGATGTGTGTCCCACTTAAACCATGCCTAGCATATCCTTTTTGTGTAATACAGTTTCTTCAAATGTATATAACTTTATTTACTTCCTTATTACTTTGTTTTATCTTTTGCTTCTTAATGTGATGCATTTAAAAAAAACAATGTCATAAGTTAGCTGAAAGTGGGAGAAATGATACATAGTGGGCACCCCACTCCTACACAGAGCAACTACAAAAGCCAACAGTCCCAAAAGCACATATGTTGCTCTGGGTAAAAGAAACAACAATAATAATGGTAACAATAATATTAACAATAATGATATATTCATGATAGATGCTACTAAATTGCCTTTGTTGAAAGAAAATACAGGAATCAATAACGGGGTCGATTGTTTTCTATTGAGTTGGTCCTGAAAATAAGACCTCTGGTTTTGTGTAAAAATGTTTGTGTTTTGTTGTATTTTAGCATGAAATTAAAAGCAAAAGCTGGTTAATAAAAGAAAATTACTTCTGTTGCACCAAACAGTTTGTATTTTACATGCCAAACAAAGGACTGAAAGGCAGGCTTCTCAGATTTTTTTTTTTTAATTGCTACTTAGTTATCTGTATTTAATGTCATAAAAACATTGGTTGAACGTTGAACCTGGAAAAGCATGAAAATTTAAAAAGAAAAATTAGTAGGAATCTGTTCATCGGCAATTCTTTACTGCTTTTTGAAAAGAACCAGTGTGGTTTTTCCCACTCAGAGCCAAGCCGTTGCTTGTTTGATTTTCTCACTGTTTTATTGAGTTTTTGTGGAGCCTTGTTGTACATTGACATAGTTTAATTACAGAAGTTGTATTAATTTATGGCAGTAGCTCTGCAAACAGGTGCCATAATATCGACATTTTCATTTATTAACACTGTTATGAATGAGTCAAGCGTGTGAATGGTGATGTTAAAAGACTCACAAAGTTTAAGAACAGAGTCGGCAATGGTGTTCGTAAATTTAATGGAGAACGCCAACTGTGACTGCTTTGAAACTCTTTGACAGATGAGATCAAACTAAACAACGGGAAGAAAGAAGACACCGGGATGGTCTTATTCAGACATTTTATTGTTCAATAATTTTTTTATTCATGGTGAAGCAATGTGATTTTCCATCCATCTATCCATTTTCCGACACGCTTATCCTTGCTGGGGTCGTGAGGGGTGCTGGTGCCTATCTCTAGCTGTCAATGGGTGAGAGGTGGGTACACCCTGGACAGATCACCAGTCCATGGTAGGGCAACACAGAGACAAACAGGACAAACAACCATTCACACACACACTCACATCTAAGGACAATTTAGAGAGACCAATTAAGCTAACAGTCATGTTTTTGGACTGTGGGAGAAAGCTGGAGTACCCGGAGAGAACCCACGCATGCACAGGGAGAACATGCAAACTCCATGCGGAAGGTTTTTATCTATTTTTTTTGCCTTAACTTAAGCAGATCAACAGCAAAACTAACCTTGGAGTCTTAGACATGGAAGTCATTACACTTCAATCTGTTGCCGTCTCCATGAGCCCACCCCTCTAGCTCCAGAGGTAATATTGAAATAGAACCGGCTGACCAGAGCTCCAGCCAGGCCTTGTCGGTGGAACGTCAAACAATTGATGCCAAGCAAACAGAGAATGACTCAATTGCTTCATTTGGTAACAATTAATTGAATTAAGTTGGTCCTGCTGAATTTATTTGGTTTATAAGCTGTAAAGGTTAGTCATTGTGATTAAAGCACTTGTTATCAATTGAGGCAATTCATTTAAGTTGGAGCCACATTCTGTTTTTAGAGTGTAGCAAATGGTTTAGTATTGGAACAAGTTAGATGAAACAGACTTTAATCAAAAGGCACTTTAAAAGTAACACCTGGGATATTTATTTTTTCCTAGATTTTGAAAAATAAATGTGTGGATTTTGATTGCTAAATTGCTAAGTTTGCACCAAGAATGTTGCAGTGTGACAGCAGGCTTTATCTCTAGAACTTAGGCGTAAAAATGCTTTGGAGGTACAACAAAATTTCTAAGCCCAACGCGGCATATTGGATCAGCCTCCACATTACGCCTGTCCCTGTGTCTTTCATTTTAGATGTCAGTGAAGATTTAGCTCCTCGACTTCCAAATAATATTCTACTTCATTATACCGACCAGAAAAGCTGATTTAACGACGATCTGATCTCAGGAATTCTGACATTCAGGTTACTAAAACAGCTTGTAAGAGAACAGAAAGCAAATTGGGTTTATGCCCACATTTCTCTTCATTATTTCTGCTATGTCTCACCCCTACTGTCATAAGGACAGTGTGAGTGCTTGAAGGTCAATATGCTTCCTTTATCATTTCACCCAGCTAAAATGATTCACTGCTACCATCGACCAGCTTTGGTGTCCTCCCCGAGGCGTCAGGTGAGTAAAATTAGCACCAAAAATGCAGAAATCTACACCGAGTTCCAGCCAGTCCAAAAGATGTGACACCACCCTTCCTCCCTCCTCCACACACACACACACACACACACACACACACACACACACACACACACACACACACACACACACACACACACACACTTAATCAAGGTTGGAAGATGCATTTCGTGAATTAAAAAAATTGAAGCACCTCTCCACTCTACCAGTGTCTCTACTTTTCCTGATTAAAATGATAGAGGGGCTGGAAAATGTTTGATCTCCAAATCAATTTACATTTAAGATCCAATTTTGCACCTGCAAGACTTTGATTTTACAAGTTTACGCCTTCTCCAGCCATGCAGGGATGAAAATTAATCTCCACCAGCTGTTGGAGAAAATACTGTTGATTTTCTTCTTCTCTCTTTCTTTAACTAAGTCCAACGCGTGAATCCTACCAACCGATGAGCTGAATTTAAAAATAATCTCTTTTTTTTTCAACAGTAAAGGGATAAAACTCATATAGAACTTCAACACACCTCCATAAATTCTCATAAAACAATGAAAAAAAACCAAGGTCCACTGAAGCATAGTGGGAGCTATTTATTTGGAGGGAAATTTCCAGGCTGGTGGGATGAAATCAATGCTGAGAGCGAGGAGAAGAGGAACTGGGGGTGCATAAAAAAACAAACAAGACCCCACACTAAATCAGAGCTTACAGTCTTAATGCTAGCCTCGGGCAGGTGGAAATATCTTTTATAGAATGTTGTCAATTATCTATTGATCCTCCAGTTAAATTACCCAGGCCTTTTCCTCTTTATGTAGCTCCACAATATTAAGACATATGAAGTGTTTGCGTTCTTTGTATTAAGCAAGTTCTTTGGAGAGATATGAAGCCTTCTTCCCATTGATTCTTTATTGAAAAATGAATCCTAAATAAAAGCAGATAAAGGTTGGGTCACATTATAGTTGATCGTTAAACAATAAACCTTTTAGGAATGCTGGACAATCAATCCACTGTCCTTTTTTAAAAGCAGTTTTGATGTAAAGTTTTTCTTGAAATCACACAAGGTTGTTGTCTCTTTGTTTACAGCTATGTTTCTTGCTTCAATCTGTGGATTTTCTCTTTTTGACAGTGGCAGTTCTACACCAAATTTAGCAGGTGGGCCAGGGTGGGGCCAGTGTTTTTTTTCATGGGGGGCACAGAACAAAAGATTGGGAGTAAAAAAAAAAACTAAACAGGTCAATATTTCATTGTTTAATATATTAAGTGAGCTAAAGAGCCAATTGTGGCTCTGGAACTGCAGGTTGCAGACCCCTGATCCTATCTCAATATGGCTGGAGCTAAACGTGACACAGCTTCATTTTTAAATTATTGCTAGAGTAAAACTTTCATGGTAAAAAAATACAATTCGTCCAAGTGACCAGTTATGATATCTTCATCAGCGTATATCATCGTAAGTAATTTAATATGTCTTTAGTACAGGGGCCTTTAGTACACTGGCCCCTGTTGGCCCCTGTCTAAAACCGCCCCTGGAAAGGAAATGTCTAAAATTACATCAAATTACTCAATTCAGAACAGAACAGTGCGGATGCGCAGCGGCCATATTAGATACATACAAACGTTGAGCGGTAAAGCTTGAATAGTTTGAATAGTTTACTTGTTTGAGTCAAATAGTGAACAGATCTGTCCTGAATATCGCCTCAACAGGCATATTTTGGCAACAACAAAACACCGCTGCGTTGGTATCTGCTTGAGTGACTCACGATCTCATGATCTTCCAAAAGCCTGGAGGATTGCCCAGAAATGTCAGTGTTGGGTATGAGCTTGTAAGCGAGATGACTTTACTGTGGAATCTGACCAAAGACACCAATGCTCTCCACATTTCTTCAGCGGCAAGGAGCCGACACTGATACCAGCGACTAGCGTCTGTGCAGGTAGGCTACGTTTATTTGGTTAGAAGTGGCCTCTGTATTGCAGCGTGGTGGTTTGCTTGTTGGGCTTTTTAGGGCTCATTAGTTCAAGTTTGTAGTCCAGCTGTTTTTAAAATCATTAATGTTTGCTTTTAGTTTCCATTTTCCTATGTTTTATTTTGTTAAATGTTTCCTACATTTATTTAAACCGTTTGGGTTTTTGTTTGTTTTGTCATTCTTTTTATTCAGTTTTTATTTTCCTATGTTTTTATCATGTAAAGCACTCTGTGTTGTCCTTGTACTGAAATGTGCTAAACAAATAAATTTCCCTTGCCTTGTTTTGCTGTGTGTGAAGCTGAGATGGAATCTTAGTGTCGTATTATTGGTATCGGATGACTGACGTAACAACTGTAGAAAATAAGCTGTTTTTAAGTCTATTGTTTTCAGTAAGCCCTATAATAATTTAAAGCATACATTCCTTTTTAGTATTAGCTGTAATTCTACGTGGATTCAGCAAGTTCCTCATTTTTGATCGGTTGTGAGAGAGGAGAGGGCAGCCTCTCTTACCTTTCTACAAATACTGCTTTGTTTCCGCTCATTTTGAGGCCTCTACATTTCAACCGATGTTTAAGCTGTTCTATGCTGGGTTTCTCTAGTGAAGCAGGGTGAAATGAAGCATCTGGTACATGGCTATCTCCCAAAATTATTGCTATTGCAGTTGTCGCCATTCTAGTTTGTGCTCAGCTTGTTCGACCAGCCGGGAAACCAGAGCCGTCTCCGGCCAAATGTGACGTCATTTAAGAAATGTCCCGTTAAGGTTTATCAATAGCCTTTAGTCAGCATGGCCTCGCCTGTCATCCTGCAACACTTCAACTAGCCATAAAACCATAAAATTGATTTGTAACCGAACGTTGCACTGAGAATGGATGTGTGGATGGAGGGTGTGGGTGGGCCGACTTGACTGTTTTTCCAATAATGGTAGTAACCAATCAGAGTGAAGTCAACTAGGAAGAGCTGCATATCATTACCACAACCAAGCTTTTTACCGTGGGGGGAATTTTGCCCTGGCAATACAAAAACCTGACGCTATTTTATTTAAATTAAATTATTTGGAGAATTTACATATGCTGCAATATCAACTACATGAGGCTGCACAGTGGGTAGCGCTGTTGCCTTGCAGCAAGAAGGTCCTGGGTTCGAGTACACCCCTGGGTCTTTCTGCATGGAGTTTGCATGCATTCTCCCTGTGCATGCATGGGTTCTCTCTGGGTACTCTGGCTTCCTCCCACAGTCCAAAAACATGACTGTTAGGTTAATTGGCATCTCTAAATTGTCCTTAGGTGTGAATGGTTGTTTGTCCTGTTTGTCTCTCTGTGTTGCCCTGTGACAGACTGGCGACCTGTCCAGGGTGTACCCCGCCTCTCGCCCATTGACAGCTGGAGATAGGCACCAGCAACCCCCGCGACCCCATGAGGGATAAGCGGTAGGTAAAATGGATGGATGGATCAACTATATGAAATGCTTTATTCATTGATGTAATGACACCTGTTATGGCTTGAAGTTCTGGGGGGATCATTGGTTGTTCCACATGCCAATCATTGTGATGTGCTCACGTAACACTAGTGTGATTGCTCGTTCCTTCCTAGTTTCCTCTTGCTGGCTGTGCATGCACACTTCTAGTGTTTATGTATCCAGTGAGTTTCAGTGTGAGCCGTTCATTTTAGCTTCACTGCTCTCACCGTATATACTTTAAACAAAGCTGACAGTCGCAAGAAGCAAACCATGTACCTTCTTCTTCGTCTCGTCAACACGAGACGAAGAAGAAGGCCTCAAAGAAAGAAATAAGATCAGAGTGGATTTGGGAGAATTATTCACGTGTAAAGTATGTGCATGTTCAGTTGTTCAAAAATCAACCTGGGCATTTCTTATATACATTTCTGGAAAAATCGCCCACTCTACCATTAAGTAATTAAATAAAATTTAATTAAATTAAATTTTACACCAATTTTTTTCTGATAAACATTAAAGAAGTGTTAACTTTTAAAAGCTTCTAAAGTTGTTTTTTCTGATAAACTTAGAACAACTTTTTTAAAGTTTAACAAGTTTATTATTAAACTTCGAAAACGTCAAATATTGTTTTTGTACCTTCCAATTATTGCTAATTCATTGTTGTGCACTTACATGCACAGGAGATATTATCTGTTGTTTTTTTTTTTTAGATCTGATCACACTACACATCACCTGTTTTGTTTTTTTTATTTTGTCAGTGTCTAACTTCAAACATAACTGTTTTGGGTCAGTTAAACCATAATTATGTTTATGTTCTAAATGCCAGAATAATGAGAGTATTTTAACACAATTTTGCTTAATGACTTTCTGCCTTTAAAGAAGTTAATATTCCCATAGAACGCCATGGGTTTATAAGCTTCTGCTAGATAAATTCATGATATTTGATTTAAATTGGGGCTTCTCTGTATTTTAAGGCAACGCCTTAAACATGCCGCTTCCTTGTGTGACATAATGAATAAAAATAAAGAGATCAGCGAAGATATCAGGAAAAATATTGTATAATTACTTGCGAGTATAAACACAATGGAAGTGTCCAGTTAATATAATATTCAGAAGGGGGGGATAGGAAGATGGACCGGTTTTGGTGGAAAATGTGTGTATCAATCCCAAAACAAAGGTGACACAAATCAAAATGAGGTCATTTGATTTCCTGATTTTAGGTCAGGCAATGATAAGGTCAGTGTAAGTAAACTAAAACCTATGTGCTTTATCACATGTATTTATTTTTAGCATATTTTTAGATATCACCGGGTTGGGATAGATTTTTTTCCCCATGAGAAATTAAATTATTAAGTAAAGCAATTGTATTTAATCAGTCTATCATTTTTTATTATCTGTGAGATGATTTTGAACATTTAAGTGAGGAAAAAAGGCAAAAAGAAGAAATATGTGAGGAGCTTTTTCATAGCACTAATTATACCTGTATGTAAATTAATCTCAGCATGAATCCAGCTGTTCTGTGAAGGCCTCAGAGGTTTGCTAAAGAACATTTGTAAACAGACAGCATCATGATAGATTTGGATTCTAAAATAAAACCGAAAACCAGACTGTTCCTCCACTTTAGTAATGTGATACTAATATAATAATGTTTTTGTCAATCACATAATTTTTTGTTGTTGCTGTAATTATGAGAAAACCTAAAATGTTCAAAGGAGAAAGACAACTTGTGCAAGGAACTGTAAGTTGCAAATACAAAGGTTGTTAAAAGGTTTGTCGAAATAACATATAGATGAACTGCTATGACAGTTTTGAGATCAGATTTGCTTTCAGGTGTCAAAAATCGAACTTTGTATTGACAGCTTATAACCTCTCTGTAAGTCCAACCTTAAAAAAATAACATTGACTTGTTTCTTTAATGGTGGAGTAGGTGAAATGGATAAACTGTCACCTTGATCAATAGATGTGTTGTGGAAAATGACTAGATGAGGACAGCAAAGCAGTAAGAATATACAGTGACCTAAGTTTGTCTTACATATAGTAAAAAAAAAAAAAAGATTTTTTTGTAAAGCTTCTGTAACAGGTTGAGGTTCGCAGGACCGGATATTGTGACTTTCAGATTGTTGTTTTTAATGCATGCAACTTAGGGAGACAGCTGTGGAAGTTTCGTTCATGCAACTTTTAACCTAACTTTGTGCTCTGGTTGGTAAATAGGATATCTGCTGTACTGGCTATAAACTCTGACAGATAAAGATGATCAAATCATTTTATTTAGTAAAAATTTATTTCTTAAACACAATGTTTTTCTGGTTTTCTTTTGCAAATATTAGCAGACGTCGGCACGTTGTTGGTGGTTGTTGCCAAATTTTTTGTTAGTCCAGTAAGATGGAGAATAAGAGAAAATTAATATGTTTACAAGAATGTTATACAACAGGGATCCTGAGTCATGACTTTAAATGCCTGTTGCCATTGTGAAACTGCTTAATAGCATTCCTTAAGTGTTTTTTGCATAAATGTTCAGCAGTGGCCGATTAAAATATCAAGAAAAACATAAATCATTAGTTTTGTGTAGAGAATGTAAATTAGTGTGCATATTAAGAACTATACTATATACCATAGTGAGGGGAAGGGGGGGTCAACACAGAGGCAGACAGGACAAACGACCATGCATGCACACACTCACATCTAAGGGTGATTTTGTGTAACCATCTGACCTAACGTCATGTTTTTGGAAAGTGGGAGAAAGCCAGACAACCTGAGGAGAACCCACCAATGTACAGGAAGACCATGCAAACTCCACGCAGAAAGATCCCAGGTAGAACCCAAGTTTCAAACCCAGGACCTTCTTCCAGAAAGGCAGCTCCTAATGTGTCAGCATGCCAAGAAATAGCTCCGAATGTTGTAGAAACATCTTGGGATGCTTATTTTTTTTTTTTTTTTTTTTTTTTTTTTTTTTTTTTTTTTTTTTTTTTTTTTTTTTTTTTTTTTTCCCAGTGTCCTGTCTAGCAATGTGGCAATAAAAATTGATATCTTAATGCCAAATAGAGCTCGACAGATTTTACTTTCACAAGTGGAGCAAACAGCTTTCGCCATAATGCTCCGCTTGATTTGTGCGTGTAAATAGCTTTATTGTGATTCCTGCAGGGAGAATTTCAAATTATATGGACACTACAATGGGAAAGTAGGAGAGTAAAAGAAAAACAAGAAGAGAGAAAAAAAAAAAAAAAAAAAAGAGAAAGAAGAGGTGAAAGAAAGAAGAGATAAAAGGAAGAGAATGATAAAACTTCCTCTGTCTGCTCCATCACCTGGAAAGAGACACAAAAAGAACAGCACAACCAACAGACATAAAGCAACAGATACAATCGTGTAACACCTTGATACCATTGCTAAATCATATGTATTATTATTTAAGCTGACATGTGTAATGTGATACCTAAAAAAAAAAAAAGTAAAAGAAAGTAAATAAATTATAGCCTTTCTGTATATAAGTGAACATTTAATACCTGGGACCCAGCACCTGTGGGAGATTGTGAGAGTGCACTAGTTTAGGTGAAAATTATCCAGAAGGAAATGGCTTGATAGTGATTGTGGAGAACCGAAGACCCACGTTCCCCGAGCACAGAGGCAGGGGTCAGGGAACCCATAACCCCGGACTCCCAAAGGGGCCCCCAAAGCAGTGCGCCCGAGAGGGGCCTTCACAGGAAATGTACAACCCCCCCCTGAGGAAAGAGGAGAGACGACCCCGAGGAAATCCCCCAGCCACCGCAATGCCGACGCCCCCAAGAGCCGCGGGGACGAGCCCGTGGGCCCCGCCGGCAGCCGGCCCCGCTGAAGTGGTCCTGGCCATGGGCCCTGGGGGCCAGAGGCCCCGGGGGCGCCCCGCCCCCGCGGCAGGGGCCCCGGCCGCCCCCCGGGGGGCCAGGCCCCGCGAAGCCACCGCCGGGAATGGGCCGGCGCCCACCCGGGAACCCGCCCCAAACCCGAGGACCGTCAACGCGCCAGAGGGTCAAGGCGCCCGCCAACGCAGCGGAGGAGGGCAGGACGTGGGGGGATGGGCTCCGCACCTAGCGGAGACTTGAGATGATCTTGGGAGAGGGAGCGGACCGAACCCAAACCTGGAAAAAAAAAAAAAAAAAAAAAAAAAAAAAAAAAAAACACTCATTCACACCATCCCTCCCTTCTGCCCCACTCGCCACACACAGACACCAAAAAAAAAAAAAATAAATAAATAAATAAATAAAATAAATAAATAAAATAAAAAATAAATAAAAAAAAAGGACGCTTTACACACATTCTCACATAGCATTCACATCCAAAAAACCCAAGTGGGGGGGGGGGGGGTCACCACAATTCAACAATACGACTGCCTGTGCCCGACCCCCGGCCCCGCCCCCGGACCAGGCGCCCCCCGGACCAGGCCCCCCAAAGATGGGGGGCCGACACGACCCGTACGGGCCATCCGATCAGAGCCCCCCATCACCCACTATATACCTAATAAACCCCCTCCCACCCCGACCTTACCCTAGCCACCCCTGCCCCCCATCCCTTCCTGGGGAGAGCAGAGGCGCCAGCCCCAGATCCGGTAAGCCGCCGGCCAGCCGCAACAGCCCCCCGCCAAGACCCCGTACCCAGTGGCCCGCACCTCCTCCAGGCCCCAGACTCCGTGCCGCGATCGGAGATCGGGGGTGTGCAAAAGACCCCCGATCCTCCCTACGCCCGCTCAGATGTTGTGTTGTTGCATGTTGTTCTCAGGTGTGTTTAAAACTGGGAGCACCGAAGGGGGTGCACGGCACAGCCCACCCCCCCTCCGGAAGGGAGCTGGTGCCAGCGCCCCCCCTCCGAGCAACTACCCAGAAGAACCCTCAATGTCTAAATGCGAGAGGGGGTGATGGGAGCCGCCCGGGGCGAGGCTCACACAACATAAGCCCCCCCCCAGACGTCTTCCCCCCACCCCCCCCATATCGTGGCCTACATGGATGTGCGTTGTGAAAATGTTTGGAGTGAAAGTGTCTAAAATGCATGATAAAATTGGGGAGAGGGACGTCACCAAAAGGTGGCAACCTCCAGTAACGCCCTCTCCCCAAGGACCTACATGTGTGGCGGCGTGATGGAGCAGGCAGAGGGAGGAGTCCGGGGATGGGGAGCAAAGGACTGGGGAGCCAACCCAGGGAGCCAGCTCCCCTACTGACTCCAATAGGCACCCCCGCTCCCCGAAAGCCCCACCCGGAGAAAGGGGCCCCTCCAGCGGCACCACCATAGCCCGGGGGCCGGGGAGAGGCCGCAGGGCCCGCCAGCCAACCACCCACCAGGACCAACACCTCTACCTCCCCCAGCCCACCCCCCATGCCTACTGTATTTAACCCCCCCCCAAAACAAAAAGATTATTAATAATAATAATAATAATAATAATAATAATAATATATAATTGAATAAATAAATTAATAAGATGGGGGACCCTGGCCAGCCAGCCCGCACGAGCCATCCCAAACCCCACCCCCCAGGTGAGACCCGCACCGGGAGACTACACGGACCAGGACCGGGACAGGGGGCCGGACACAAGCCCACCAGAACGTCCACCAAACCCCCCCCCCCCCCCCAAACCACCCGTAGATTTAAACCCTCCCCAACACTA
The DNA here is from genome assembly GCF_011125445.2 of Fundulus heteroclitus. Lineage (NCBI taxonomy): Eukaryota > Metazoa > Chordata > Actinopteri > Cyprinodontiformes > Fundulidae > Fundulus > Fundulus heteroclitus. The sequence goes on from NW_023397132.1 coordinate 1,165,582, forward strand.
ACATTCAAACATCTCACCATACATTCGACACTAGACATCCAGGCTGGGTAAGTCACTACTCCCCCTCCCTCCCCTCCCCCCACTAGCAGAATGCCAACCCAAAGAAGGGGAAGAGCATCTGCCCTGAGATGTTAATGACCATGCCCCCCTACCAGCTCAACAGGCCCTGAGGACCCCCAGCGCACCAGAGGCCCCGTGCAGGGGCGGACACCCGGGCGCACGCCGGCCCAGACCCCAAGCGGCACACCCCCCGGAACCGGAACCCCCGAGGCCCCGCCGGGGCCCCCGCCCGAGGGCGGCGCGCCCCAGGGACCCCAGGCCCCCAGACCCACCCAGGACCCACCCAGCGACAGCACAGCTACCAGGTCAGTAACCCACGTCCGTCCCCGCGTAGCTCCCCAAGAGCGCCGCAAGCGGTGCTGTGGGCCACCCGTAGGCCTCCCAAGCTCCTCCCATATGGGGGCAACAGACCCTGGAGTCAGACCCACCAAGCGCCCCACTCCAAGTGCCCCCAGAGTCCCAGGAACCCCTCCACCCAGCCACTGCGCCCTGCAGGAAGCAACCCACCGCCCCCCATTCCACTAAGTGATAGTGCTAATCAACGGAGCCCAAAGAGATCGAACCGATGTGGATGCAGATGCTGCCTCAAGATTAATATGATCCAACAAAAGATCTCTATATTGATTGATACTGAGATTCTCCTTACTTTTCCAATTCATGAGGATAGTTTTCTTTGCGATACATAGTGCAGTGAAAACCATGTAAACTATTTTATTCCCCAGAGGGCTTTCCTCAAAATTACCAAGCAAGCAAACTGATGGGGAAGGTGTAATTTTACAGCTCAAGCACTTTGATAAGTCCTTACATATCTGTGTCCAGAACCTCTGGACTGGTGTGCATAACCATAACGCATGAATATAATTATCAGGATGATTGCCTATGCAGTGTGGACAGATATTAGATTGTGCCAGACCCATCTTGAATAATCTTTGTCCTGTGTAGTGTACTCTGTGAAGGATTTTGTATTGTATTAGTTGTAAGTTGGTGTTACTAGTCAATTTGAAAGTTCTTAGACATATCTGAGCCCAGAAGTCTTGTTCAAAGTTGACTGATAGATCCTCTTCCCATTTCGTAATAGGAAGAGATATTGAATCATCTATTTTAGTCAGTGTCCTGTATGATTTAGACAGTAGTTTGGGGGGGTTTAAATCTAGGAACTCTAATATATTACTTGGAATTTGTAAACCACCTTTAATATGCTTAAATTTTTTTCTAATTATAGATTTAAGTTGTTCATATTCCAAAAATTTATTTTTACTAATGCCATATTGCATATTTAGTTTGGAAAAATTGATGAACTCGGTTCCATCAAGTAAATGTTCCAGATATTCAATACCTTTGTTCTTCCAGTATGTAAAGTTTATCATATTATTATTTTGTAGGATGTCAGGGTTGTTCCAGATGGGTGTACGACTGCATGGGATAAGTGACGACTTTGTCATTTTAAGAAACTCCCACCATGCTGTCAGAGTAGAGCTGATATTGATATTTTTAAAGCATGTATGCCGTTTTATATTTGAGCTAATAAACGGCAAATCTGAAATCATGATATTATTGCATATTTTCTGTTCTATATCTATCCAGGGCTCGTCTAACGGATTTTGCTTTATCCATTTAGTGATATATTGTAGTCTATTTGCCAAGTAGTACTTATGGAAGTTAGGCAAATCTAGTCCCCCTCTGTCTTTAGTTTTCTGTAGCGTCTTTAAACTGATACGGGGCGGTTTATCTTTCCAAAGAAATTTAGAGATTGAAGAGTCTAGAGATTTAAACCAGTCAGATGATGGTTTATTGGGGATCATTGAAAATAAGTAATTAATTCTAGGTAAGACCATCATTTTAATCGAAGCTACTCTACCCATGAGTGAAATTGGAAGCGATTTCCATCTAACCAGGTCATCTTCTATCTTTTTTAAAAGTGGGATGTGATTAGATTTTACTAAATCTGCAAGTTTAGACGACACAGTGATACCCAAATATGTGATGTTTCCTGAGCGCAAATGTAAATCTAGGGGGTTTTGGAAAGAGCAATTAATTGGCAGTACCGTAGATTTAGACCAGTTTATAGAGTAATCAGAAACCTTTGAGAAGGATTCTAGTAATCTAATTACTTGAGAAAGGGAAGAGTTTGAGTGCTGAAGATAGAGTAATACATCATCAGCATAAAGACTAATCTTATGCTCTATATTCATGCATTTTATACCTTTAATAACCTTTGTTTGTCTAATTGTTGCTGCTAGAGGTTCAATAAAAATGGCAAAAAGTGAGGGGGAAAGTGGGCATCCTTGTCTAGTGCCCCTCTGGAGACAAAAGCTGGAAGATGTTTGATTATTTGTCCTGACACAGGCTGTAGGAGAGCTGTATAAAATTTTTAACCAATTTATAAAAAAATTGCCAAAACCAAATTTATGCAGAGTAGCGAATAAAAAATTCCAGTTTACTCTATCAAATGCTTTTTCTGCATCTAAAGACATTATAATAGTTTTATTATTTGTACTGTGGGAATAATCTATTAAATTAAGTAATCTGCGTGTATTTGTGGATGACTGCCTTCCTCTGATAAAACCAGTTTGGTCTGGGTGGATTATGAAAGGAGTGACTTTATCTAATCGTTTTGCAAAAGCTTTACATATTATTTTAATATCCACGTTGATTAAAGATATGGGACGATAGCTGGTGGGCAACATAGGATCTTTGCCTGGCTTAAGCAGAAGACTGATGGTGGCAGAGTTCATATTAGCTGGAAATCTGCCATTTTCCTGAATTTCTTGCAACATTCTGTGAAACGTTGGTGCCAGAATACTCCAGAACTCCTTATAAAACTCAGTAGGGAATCCGTCTGGACCTGGAGCCTTTTTATTGGGCATGCTTGTTAAAGCTTCCTGAACTTCAACTGTTGTCAGCGGTGAGTCCAGTGTCGTTCTTTGGTTATCTGATAGTTTAGGAAGTGTAATTTTATCCAGAAACTGCTTGATGACATTGTCTGATGGATTTATCTGTGATGTGTATAAAGTTTTGTAGAAATCACGGAAGGTGTTATTTATACATTCTGGATCATGTAATGTATTCCCATTGGAATCTGTAACTGCAAATATAGTCGTTTTCTCTTTATTTATTTTTAACTGATTAGCTAAGAAGCTTCCTGACTTATTGCCATGTTCAAAATTTTCTAATCGAAGTTTTTCTATTAGAAATTTGTTTTGCTTTTCAATATACTGGTTTAATTCTAGTTTTATTTTACGGATTTTTCCCAACTTTCCCTCTTCCAGGGAAGTTTCTAGTAACTTAAGTTTTTCTTCTAATTCCTGAATCTTCTTGTTTTCCAACTTCTTTTTGTGAGATGAGAATGAAATTATTTTGCCTCTCATCACTGCTTTCCCTGCTTCCCAAAGTATAGATGCTGAAGTGCCTGGCAGATCATTGTGTTCTAAGTATGAAGCCCACTCTTCTTTGAAAAATTTATTAAAATCTTCATCTTTAAGCAACGATGTATTAAATCTCCAGCTCTTGTTTTGTGGGGTTATTTTTTTATTTGTTAGGGTTAAAGTAACAGGAGCATGATCACTAATAGCGATAGGATGAATTACAGCATCTGAAACGTCCGACAGCAGCGAACTGCTGATTAAGAAATAGTCCAAACGAGAATAAGAGTGGTGAACATTTGAAAAAAATGTATATTGCTTACTATTAGGATGAAGAGAACGCCATGCATCGCAAAGACCAAAATCACTCATGTATTGTTTGACTATATTTAATGACTGCCAACTACGCTGAGACCCTGTTGTATTCAGCCTGTCTATTTCCTCATTTAGACCAAAGTTGAGGTCACCCCCAATAATTAGAGAACAATCCCCGTGTTTTGAAAGTGCATGGAAGAGTTTGTGGAAGAATGAGGGTTCATCAACATTTGGACCATATACACTAACAATACATAACTTCTGGTTATGAATAGATATTTTAATTAATATGAATCTACCTTCGGGATCAATAATTTTATCTAATATTTTAAAACTAACGTTTTTGTGGATTAAAATTGCTACTCCTCTCTGTCTAGAGTTATAGCAGGCAGCAAACACATCAGGGAACTCAGGTGAGTTAAGATCACTTACAGTTGTATCTGATTTATGGGTTTCTTGCAATAAGACAACATCTGCCTTTAATCTTGTAAGCTGGTTAGAGATCTTTAGCTGTTTTTCCCTGGTGCCTGCTCCATGCACATTCCATGACACAAACTTTACATTCATCATAGGTGAAAGTGAGAAGTTGAAAAGTGCATGTCTTCAGAAGAATAGTTATACAAAGACCCAGGTAGCATCATCTGACGTGCTTGTGATTTCCTGGTCAGCAGGAGAGGAGCAGATGAATAATATAAAGAAAGACAGAGAATTAAGAAAGTGCAAAGAGTGAGAAAAGATGAAAGAGAAATAACCATCACCCATGCCTCGTGTACCCAACCGTGACTAGCAACCATACCGTGCAAGCGTCCTCTTGAGCTGTGCGTTTATTTATTTTTTATCACCGTGTTCCAAACACGTTTTTTTTTTTTTTTTTTTCAAGCGTGACAAGCTATAAATCCACCCTTTGTGCATCTAATAAAGCCAAGGAGTGATCTTCTGATCCCTGAACAACTGACCATTGATATAAAGTTTGTCAACTGCAACGTTAGCTCTGACGCCATCATTAATGTATTTTTTCCTGATTGGAAATAACACTCGCCTACGGTCTAGGATTTCCTTAGGAAACTGGTCATTAACACTGAAATCCGTTCCTCTCAATTCGCGGCCATAGCTTTTAACAAACACTTTTTGTTTATAATGCTCAAATTTGGCTACAATCGGACGAGGGCGGATTTTATCGGGTTTCTTACCTCCGAGCCGGTGAACGCGATGGAAGGTGATGCTTATTTTTAACAGACATGGAATAAATCATGACACTTTTTGCTGTAATACTAGTGGTATCATATATACTGCCTGGCCAAAAAAAAAACAAACGTTGGCACCTGAATTTAACTAAGCGAATAGGTACGAGCCTCCCATTGGATAATTGCTAAATGAGCGATTATGTTTCAGCTGCCAACAAGTTGTTTAACTCCAACTGGGGCAATAAGCTGCTTAACCAACCATGTGGAACGAAACATCCCGTGGTCGTGGAAAAGATGTCAGTCTGTTTCAGAAGGGTCAAATCATTGGCACGCATCAAGCAGAGAAAACATCTAAGGAGATTGCAGAAACTACCAAAATCGGGTTAAGAAATGTCCATTGCATTGTTAAAAACTGGAAGGATAGTGGGGACCCGAAGACTTTGGGGATAAAATGTGGCCAGAAAAAAATCCTGAGTGAACGTGATCGGCGATCATTTAAAGTTTTGGTGAAATCAACTCGAAGAAAAAAAACTGTAGAACTCAAGGCTATGTTTGATAGTGAAAGTAAGAGCATTTCCACACGCACAGTGTGAAGGGAGCTAAAGGAATTGGGACTGAACAGCTGTGTAGCCTTAAGAAAACCACTAATTAGTGAGGCTAACTGGGGGAAAAGGCTTGAATTTTCTAGGGAACATAAAGACTGGACTTTGGAGCAATGGAAGAAGCTCATATGGTCTGAGTCCAGCTTTACCCTGTTTCAGAATGATCAGCACATTAGGGTAAGAAGAGAGTTAGGTGAATTAATGCACCCATCATGCCTAGCACCTACTGTAGAAGCCTGTGGGGGCAATGCTATGATCTGGGGTTGCTGCAGTCAGGTCTGGGTTCAGCAACAGTATTTGCTCAAAGAATGAGGTCCGCTGACTACTTGAATATACTGACTGACCAGCTTATTCCATCAAGGGATTTATTCTTCCCTGATGGCACAGGCGTATTCCAAGATGACAATGCCAGGATTAATCGGATTGTGAAAGAGTGGTTCAGGGAGCATGAGACATAATTTTCACACATGGATTGGCCACCACAGAGTCCAGACCTTAACCCCATTGAGAATCTCTGGGATGTGCCGGAGAAGGCTTTGTGCAGCGGGCAGACTACCATCATCAAAGCAAAATCTTGGTGAAACATTGATGCAACACTGGGTAGAAATAAATCTTGTGACATTGCAGAAGCTCATCCAAACAATCTCACAGCTAATGTGTGCCGCAATCAAAGCTAAAGGTGGTCCAATGAAATATTAGTGTGTGACCTTTTTTTTTTTTTTTTGGTGGCGACTTTTATTTTTGGCCAGGCAGTGTATTTAAAGTGCATTATTTGTGAGTTCAAAAGCATAAATAAAGATTGGCTTCATCATTGCTGTATAGAAGAAATAAGTTTTTCTATTTTGTATATGCTGGTTGAATTTCCCTTGAGGACTGCCATAGAGCAGCCGGCCAATGTTTTGTAGGATGTTTGGAAAATCAAAGGGTCCCACTGACCCATGCAGCGACCCAAAAGCCCAGCTCCAACTCCGGTCTCCTTCCACATCATGTGGTGCCGGTGACAAACACAGAAAGCTCTGTTACAATACTAATGAAAGGATCAGAGTCACACAGCGGCGCACTGTTTACAGTGTCAGTTTTAGAGCAAGGGAGCCAAATTTGGGAGCTGATGCATCATAACAAGAAGAAAGGTAGTCAAAAACAGAACTGCTTTCCTGTTTGTGTGGATGTGTATTAAGAGCCAGGACAGTGACATAAATGGTGGATGAATATCTTGTTCTGAATGTTATCGTGCTTACAGTTGTCAAAATCCAATAAAATGGACGATAACCAGTCTGCAAACAATTTCTAAACTTAGCTTAAATTAAACTGCTATGGACAAAAAGTTAGACCCCTAATTGTCTATTGTCGTGTCAGCATGACTGTGTCCACCACTGAACAAAATAGACCCCTTGCATCTGACGTCACAGTCACGTGATCGGGGGTGCGCGCCTCCATCTTGGTGGGCACGCTAGCGTGACAGCCCACCACTGCACTGGCACAGTTAGCTTATTACTCGCATGGCCGGCGGAGCGATTGTTCAATATGGTGTAAACCTGTTGCATTGTTGGTTGCGGGAATCGTGCTGGGAGGGACAAAAAGTCGTTCTATAGGTTGCCTACCATAATAGACTGGCAGTGTGCTAACAACGGAACCGCGGGGTTTAAAAAGTTCACCGCTCACGATCTGTGCGGCGCGACGCTCGGACGCGACCGGACTGTACACACTGTACGTCGTGCCCCCTCTGGGACCGCTCGCTGTGGTGGCAGAGGCAGGCGAGCGACGGTGGGTGAACAGGGAACCAGAGCAGGGGGTCGAGCCCAGCTCACGCACCGCACCGCACCCTCCGTGAGCCGACCGACGGTCGGGCCCCGTGGGTCCCGGGCCGGGGACGGAGAGGAGCGGAGGTCGCCCCCTCGTAGCTCTGCTTGAACAGCAGGATGCGCTCACGAAAACCTCACGACGGCCGACTGAACAATATTAAACTCACCCTTCCACGGACAACTGCTACATCATTCAGGTAACAAACAGACAGTTCACGTATCCATCTGGCAGTGAACTGTTTGTGCGCTTCCAAACTCTTGTACGCCTTCATCTGATCGCCACTGTACGTTGGGGTGGGTGACAACACAAGGTAGTTAACCAGATCCGCATAGCAAATGGCCAATCATCGGGATTGCTAGAAAAATCCATATCAGGAAGAGCTAAAGGGTCCGCATTACCGATCCTTGTACATTTAGCATAGTAAAATCAGAAGGCTGTAACTCATCCACATAAGGCTTGGATTGCATGTTGGTAAGGGTGGCTGCCAACCAATATGGCCGCCACACAAGGGGTTCTGGGTAACGGAGTCACGTGGTTGCAAGGGGTCTATTCATTGCTTTTAAACAACTTTTTAAGTAAGCTAAAGTGGCATGTCTGTTCAGCAGCAGGCTGCAGGCTAGCTGCCTGAGCTGATAGACCAATTACCCAGCTGTTATGCTTTATTTTTGTGTTACTCTATCAATAACAGAAAATAGATGATATTCCTGGTATCAATATGCTAGATTATTTCAGCAAAAGGAGGAATAATCGTTGCTTTTCTTATTGTTAATAACAGCATCCATCATGTTGTGCATTTACACAATGTTATAATTTTCCGTGAGCCATAATGATAAAAATAAAACTGTTAATACACCCACACACACAAACACACAGAGCAAACATATGAGTGTTAAGCTGAGTCTCTGTTGATTGCCCTTAGATATGTTTGTTCTTTACAAACTTTTATAGTAATAAATCGAATGTAACAGGAAGATTAAACATTCTACTAAAGAAAACAAAAATGATAAAGTTTCAAAGTTCTTTATAAAATCTAATGATATTCCAATTCCTCCTGACAAAGTTATATCACATGACCCAGGGTTGAGTTCATTAACAACCCAAAGCTATTTTTCCCTCCCGCTTTCTGCTGATGTGAGCAAAAAATAGATTTCTGCTGGGAGGGAGAAGGAGAATGCCAAGGATGAGAGGGAGTGTCAGTCTGCCAAGATCAATAAGTGCATCAAAAACCTCTGCTGATGTTTCACTCTTCACTATTCGCCTTTTATGCATTGACTATCTTTTTTTTTTACACTGTCAAGTCTTTCTTCATCTGACGTTTGCCAGCAAGTCAAAAAATGCTGACAAACAGTTGTTTTGGCAATTCTGGCGACTCTATTTGCACTGGATCCAAAAAAAAGATTAAACTGCAACCTGAAACAGCTCTTAAACACTGTCTTCCCGACACCCTTTGTGGTACGCACCTTGAGATGAGGATCAACAAGGCCCCAAATTTCTAAGAAATCACTTTTCTAAGTTTACTTAGGCTCACCTTCAAACTTTTGCTGTACAACAGGCCCTCCAAGTGTCCTCCTACACTGTGTGCTCACTCAGATATTCATTGTCAGCCGCTGTTTTGTGTCTTGAATGTGTTTTAACAGTTTAACGTGACTGTACTACATAACCGTTGTTGCTCCTGATATAAAACGAAGGGCTGGTGCTTCTGCACTGGTAAAAAAAAAAGAAGAAAAAAACAAGTTTGAAGATTCATTGACAACTTAGAGTAACAATACAAAGAACTGACTGTCACATGGCTAAAAGAAGAAAAGAATATAAACCTTGTCAATCCACACCCACTTTATAGCAAACTAGAGCAGTGTAAATATAGATTCTGGCTATTGTCGCCAGCTTTTGTTGTCACTGCAGTTTGAAGGAATTAATACTCAGCTCCAAACCCAAAGGTGTGTGTGGGAGACCGTCACAATGGCTGATCTGATTTTCTCCAGGGAAAGCTGCAAAGTAGCGTTCCAGAGCCTCCCCCATTCAACCTATTCATACTGCTGCTGATGTTTTGACAAATGTGCCTCAGCAGCGAGTCCACTTCTCAAACTCAAAATAAATTAGGGAGAGGCAAAAAGGGGCGGTGGGCTAAGGACAAATAACTCGGTGAGTTGCTCAGGGAAGGGGAAATTTATTTGAATCTATTCATCAGAAAGACAAATAAAGTTATTTACTGGTCCTAAGGAAAACATCTGGAATATCTTCTCAAAGTGAGGATTATCTCATAGTGATAATATCATCTAATTAGCCTTACTTGGATCATACATTGTTGCAAGTCTCATTACAACCTTGTAATAGTTTCCCTCCACTGTTTATAATACGTTCAAATTTTTCACAATTTCTGGTAGGGAATTAATTATATCACCCCTACATTTTACCAATGACTGTATTTACATACATGCATATCACATCAGGGGAACATAATTAGAACATTGTGACTGAGTATTTTAAAGGGGATTTGGCCTGTTTACGCCCTGAATGTTTTCTTTGGTCTGCTCCTAACTGATTGAGTGAGAATAAACACCATAGGGAGATCCATAGAACTTTCTGAGGCCTTCAGTAAGATGATCATATCAGTTTGTGAGGCTGGTAAGGGATTTAAAGAGGTCTGAAAAGAATATGAAATCATCCTTTTTATTAAAGTTTTTCAGAGGGAACAAGGACCTCTGGAATAATGCACTTTGGACAGATGAGTCTGAAATGGAATTAGTTGGAGACCTGAACACAGGACATGTAAATTCCAGCTGTGAAGAAGGGAGGGGGAAGTGTCATGGTATGGAGGATGCTTTGCTGCAGCTCATCATCCTAGAATCTACCACAACATCTACAGTGTATCAGAGAATGTCAGATATAAAAACGTAAGACCATTTGTGGAGACAAAGTTAAATATGAAAAGGACCCTGCAACATGTCAATAACCGAAAAAAAACAACTAGTAAATCCACCAAGCACTGGCAGACAATCAAGAAAAGCTAAGAACATTCTTGCTGACATAAGTTGTACTTACAAGAAATGCCTTAAACATCTCATGGCTGAAAGTAAGGGGTGAGAAAAGCTTTCCTCGGATTTATGTCAGAGACCGGTAGATGGCTACAAGAAGTGCCATGCTGAAGTTATTTCAGTGGACAACAAAAGGGGTAACACTATTGGGGTGAAGTGCCCTAACTCTTTCTCCAGTAGAAAATCTGTGTTTAATTTTTGGTTAACAATCTCTATTTACACCATTTTACTTTGACAAACCGGAGGTTGCTGATGTTATTTTCCTGTTTGCAATACGATTGGAACTTGACCGGGCCAGAGAGCCCAATGGAAACAAAAAAATGGGAGTTGTTACGTCATTTGATAGTGAACGACGGAGAGCGGGTGCGCTGATGGTGACATTAAGAATAGTCACGGAGAATATGAAACCGTTCTCATTAATTAACATAACGTAGTTGCTCCGTTGGTTGGATGTGAACATAACGGAGCAAACACAGAGGATGTGGAATCTGTGGGTTACAGCTTTTGGAAAGAAGCAGTTTTTGAGTCTTTTAGTTTTTGATTAAATGTTTTAGAATCATTTCCTTAATGGAAGTAGGAAAAATAGTGCATTATGGGTGGGATCCTTGGCTATACGTCTGGCCCTTAGCTGGACTTATGCTACATAAATCATGTCCAGATCTTGTAACCGGCATCCTACCCTATGCTTTCCTCACCACCCGTGCTAAGGCTTTCCTCTCGTGTTCTGTGCTGCTTTCATACCATCCTGCTATGCTGAGGCACAAGATGCTTTCTATTGTAGCTCTGAGAAAGTTAATTAACAGAGTAGAAAGTCCAGTCCATTTCATTTTTCTGAGGAAGAAGAGCCGGTGTTGTGCTTTCTTCAAGAGGTGGGAGGTGTTCACAGCCCAAGAGAGATCAGAGGAGAATGTGGATCCCTAGGAATTTAATGCTGTCCACAAGCTCCACCACCTCCTCCTGTATGCAGAGAGGAGCGTGTTCAGGCTTCCTGGACCTCCTGTAGTCTATTATCACCTCCTTGGTCTTGCTTGTGTTCAGGATGAGGTTGTTCCTGGAGCACCACTGTGTAAGACTGTGGACCTCCTCTCTGTAGTGGGACTCATCATTGTTGAATATGAGACCCACTACAGTGGTGTCGTCCGCAAATTTCCCCACCGTGTTTGTGGGGTGGACAGCAGAACACTTCTGGGTAAAAAGGGTGAAGAGAGCAGGGCAAGTACACAACCCTGCAGCCTACCTTTGTTGAGGATCAGTGGCGCAGATGTGTGTTTCCCTATCGGGATAGGGAAACACAGGAACACAGAAACACAGGAACTCACTAATCCAGGAGCAGAGCTGTGGAGATAACCCCAGGCTGTGGAGCCTCAGAGCGAGCATGTCTGGGAACACGGTGTGAAGACTGAGCAGAAGTCCACAAATAGCATCCTACTACAGGTGTTGTGATGCTACAAATGAGTCAGAGTCGTGTGAAATGCCAACGAGACAGCGTCCTCTGTAGAGCCAATCTCCCTGTAGGAGAACTGCAGGCTGTCCAGGCCAGAGGGCCGGCGTCTTTGATTTTTTTTTCAGAGGATCCTCTTGAAGCACTTCGTGGTGATTGGGGTCAGAGCAACAGAACCATAGTTGATGAGGCAGCAATGGTTGTTTTCTTGGGAATAGGCACAATGATGGAGAACTTCTGGCAGGCAGGGACCATGAATTGCTGCAGGGAGAGGTTAAAGATGTCCAGAAAAACCCCTGCAAGTTGGTCAACATAAGATTTTAGCATCTGAGCTGGCAAAAAATATTTTGTTTAATGAGAAAACAAGGTTAAAGTGTTTTTTCTTTTTATATGTTACAAATGTGATACTTATGTGAAAATATGATGATTAGGAATTTTACATTTAATGGGGTGTCCTATTTTTTTCACATGAGTATACATTGCCCTCTTTTTCCACAAGTAAAATTTCATAATTAAATGAAATGTCTGTGACATGATTTGGTCAAATTTACCAGAGGAAAAAAACACTTTCCTTTTCAAGCTGAAATGTATATCTTATTTCAAATGGGTCAAATTTTATGGCAGAGAGTAAGTCATTACATCCATTTCTTCTGAAGCCTCTGCCTCTTTTGAGATCAGTAGTGCTCAGCAAGCCTTAAGCATTATTACTATATAAAGAGACGTAGAATAAACTTGCACCAAGCTGAGAACCTAATAGGCAATTTGCTACTTTAAATACTTACTTTTCCCTTTCTGCAGTGTCACTGTGGATGATTGGATGACATTTAAACTCTGTGATGAACATTAAATCTGCACTGGGAAAAGAGAGACTAAAACTGTAAGCTTTACACCCAGTTGGACACATAAAGTGGTATGGCCTGAACAAATCATCTAGCTTTTCCCAGTCAGTCATCTGATTGAGGACTATGTGGACTATTTTGTTGCTCCATCCCTCAAAAAGGTGTTGATATAATAATTGCCTGTACAGTAATGCTGAATAAGAAACATTAAAATGTTATTTATAAAAGCCATATGCCATAACAAGCAGAAAATAAGTATAAAAATGCAAATAGGCTATTTTTCCCCCTGTTTGTTTTTTACACAGCAAAGTCACTTTAGAACTTAATGCAACTAAAAGTTTGTTCTATATTGGGTTCTCCTATTTCTAAATTCCATCCATCCGTCCATCCGTCCGTCCATCCATCCATCCATCCATCCATCCATCCATCCATCCATCCATCCATCCATCCATCCATCCATTTTCCATTACGCTTGTCCCTTGTGGGGTCGCGAGGGGTGCTGGTGCCTATCTCCGGCAATCAATGGGCAAGAGGCTGTCTCTGGAAAAGGGTGAAATTTTGAATTTCTTTTTAAACAAGATTTTGATCCAGTTTTGAAAGCATCAATATGTGAGGTATGCAGTGTGTGAAAGAAATACCAACTTATTCCAAGAAGCAGATGGAGGCTGCCTCTGCTAAAGCTGGGTGATGGTGTGATGTTCATCATAACTGACTAGCATAAAGAAAAAAAAGCAAAGGTTTTAGATTTTAAAAAATAGCAACATGTAGTTTAGTTGGTTGCCAGCATAAGAACAACCTGTTTGGGTAAAGAAAATCAAGTTAATCTGCTTCTGTCAGTCTGCCCCAGGGCAGCTGTGGCTACTAACATAGCTCACCACTGTCAGGGTGTGACTGTGGGCGTGAATGGGTGAATGACTTGTTGTAGTGTAAGCACTTTGGGGTCATCGGATTTGATAAAAGCACTATACAAGTACAAGCCATTTACCATTTACTCAAAAGAAAACTAATGTTCTACAAAACACATATCCTGCACGGATTTGTTTTTCTTTCAGAAATAGGCAAAACATTGGATTGCTGTATATTTTAAGCAGTAACATTTAGCCACTAGGGGGTTCCAGACCTGTAGCTTCCAGGTTTAATGCCCCTCGAGGCCACTTGCAACACTCCACTGTCACAAAATTAAACAATCTCCCTCCGTGTTTTGGAATCTGATAGCAGACCACTTTGGACCAGCAGATTGAGCAGTCATCAAGTTACTTGTAAAGACAAGGCCACATTCACCCCTCTAGATTAAATCTTACAAGGACACAACAATTGAGACAGTCAGAGCTAGAGTTAGAACTGGCAACCCGCCGGTTACAAGATACTCCTAGCTGTTGCGTATAAAATATGTTCTATCCACCAGTCTATTGCACTTGGCGTTTTAGATGTCATTAAGGGAAATATTAAATGGCCATGTTGGTTTCAGGAAATAGATTACAGTACACATGTATTTCGGTCATATTTTTCAGTTATTTTGCAAAGATAAACCTTCAACTGCAACTTTGCTCTTCCCTAGTAAGCAAAGCACTTTTGTGTATGCTTACCATATGAAGACCATGTAACAGAAGTAACTTGAATAAATACAATCATAAGTACATGTTCATTCCTACCTGTTAAAGGTAATGCCAATAGATCTGGTTTGTACTTTTGACTGGTCGGTACAATTCCACGCAGAACACGAATGCGGCATCTTCCCTATAAAGCTCCACTATACCACAACCAATATGGCGGTTACGGCAACGTGCGAGTCACATTTCAGCAAGGCGTTTTCATATATGTGACGAGCCACGGAGGAAACAATGTGGTTATGCCATGGTCTGTCACGTATATGTCTGTGATGGAGCGAAGTGAGCCAGCAACACCCAGCGCAGGTGCAAAAACAAAGAGGTTAAGTAACCCTAACACTGCAGACAAGGTTGGTCTTTGACCACGGCGAGCTGTCACTTCACTGCGAGGCATTGCAGGACTGTCTGCGGTTTGGTAGCTGCGTCAGTTGTCACCATCTTGCTTTCTTCTCTGCGGTGATGCCGGCAGATGGCCCAACATCGGTTATGTTTGTCGATGCCCGATGCAAAATACATTTCAGGCTCAAAAAGGACTAAGTAAACAGTAACAGGTTGAACATATTGTTTTATGTGAAAATTAATATATGATTTTTGTATTTTCTTTTTATGTTCAAGATATGTGACTAGGCCCCTTTAAAAAAAATTGCCTCTGCATTCTTCCGCTAGACTGTGTTAGATTTATCTATAAATGAAATGCAAAATATACTTCATAAGATTTTGTGGCACTTTTGGCCTTTATTCTTTAGTAGCTTAATAGAAAGAAGGGCAGGACATGCAGCAAATGGACCAGAATCACACTTGGGAGAGCAGGGTCAAAGACCATGCCCTCTATATATGTTGTGCGTGCTGCAACACCAATCCACACGGTACTCCAATTTCGAAATGTTCTTGCATGTGAAAAGAAGTCTGTGACAGGTAAAGCAAGTCTGTGTGTGTGGTGGCTCTTGAAGCACCTGTAGCATTGGTGTGCTTGTATTCTTTGTTTGATGTAAAAAAAAAAATCTTATTTCAAATACAAATCATTATTTCTAACCTTGTCAATGTCTTGACTCTATTTTCTATTCATTTCACAACATATGGTGGTGAATAAGTGAGACTTTTCATGGAAAACACTAAATTGTCTGGGTGACCCCAAACTTTTGAACGGTAGTGTATATGTTTTCCATATACACTAGTGAAGCCCATTTTTGTCAGTCCACAAAATACTGTCCTAAGTGCCTCGAGGATCATCAAGCTGTCTTTTGGCATAGGTGGGACTTGTTTTTCTGCTCCTGTAGAGCTCCATTTGATTTGGTGTTGTCCTTGGTTCTCATTTTTGCTCAGTCTCTTTCTTTGTCTTGAATCGTAAGATGATTCAACACCTTCAGCGAGGCAAGTGAGGCCAACATAGCTTAAGATTGTGCTCTTTCTTTCTATTGTGACCTCATGGACGAGTGGTGGATGCACTTTTGGAGAATTGCTGAGGAGCTGGGCTCTCTTGGAAAGGATTCACCACTGGTCCATGTTTTCTCCACTACTGGATATTCTCTCACTGTGATTCACTGGACCCCACCCCCCCCCAGCTTTAGAAACAGCTTAGTAATCTATTCAGACTGATAAATGTGTTGTTGTTCTTTTCTTTTTTTGATCTTTTAGTCTGCTTCATGTTATCAGAGAGATTCTATTTACGTGATTTCTTGATTCTACATATGAAGTAACCGAGTTAGCACAATTAAACTCGTCAAAATGTGCTTAATCACAGTTAATCCCCTCAGGGACAGGTTGGTTTAAATTGATTTATTTCCTTCATGAAAAAAAATCTTTATTTTAAGACTGCCTTTTGTAATTACATGGGTTATCTTTGATACTAAACTTTGTTTGACAATCTGAAATAGGACTAAAAGCCGAAACAGAGTAAATCTGTATGACGGCAAATATTTATTAACAGCACCGTATGAGTTAATCTTTTTATCAAACTGCTGAAATAAATGAACTGTTCACTTCTCGATCACTAAGCAGCAGCTGAATAATTCAATTAATTGATTAAAGTAATTAGGTCCCCCTTGTGGGGTCAGAATCACACCGTGTGATTCCTCTTGACAAAAGGTATGTGCTTCTGAGGCAGTTTAAAAACAATCAAGGTCCATTTATGGCTGTTAGACCTTACAGACAAGACTTTGAAAGATTTCACCTTTTGACCTTGTCAGTGCATCACAGAAGAACGCCATTGACACTACGTACAATTTATCTCCCCCAAACCCTATTTTTTGACAGCCCGATGGTCCTCCAAGGAGGCACTGTTGAGATTAATCTGCCACAATTTGACCATGTATACTAGGGTTCGTCCAGGATGAAAAACACAGCAATCTTGCCCCTGTCAAGAAAAATGACGGTTCCCTTTCTTTCAGGGGTAATCGAACTACAGAACCCCCTTGCTTCGCCCACGACTCTGCCGATGTCTGTGGGACGCGGAGGTCCGCAGGCGCACGCTTTGAGCTGTCGCTTTGACAACGTCCCCGGGCCACTCGGTGGGACCGGAGATGCACGAGCTCTGCATAGAGTTGTCACTCTGTCAGAAAAAATTTGCCGCACAGCCTTCACGAACGGCTGCCCCGCGAAACGCTACCATGTTTTCCATCAGATGTGGTTCACCTCAAGCAGCCTGTGAAATATGTTTAATGGAAAACACGGGTTGTCATCCAGGTCAGGGGTTATGATGAGAACTCATTGCAGCATGTCTCAATCCTTGAGCGAACACTGTCATCCTGAGAACTCCTCACATCTTGATCATTGCTCACTGAGGATGAAATCCTTAGAAATTATTTTCTGGTCAATTTCCTTCAAATGTATCTGCAACACGATGTTAGCTATAAAAGTCCCAGATAAACAGAAGAGAAAGGAAAAATATTAGAACACGGTGTGAAAACGGCAATGAAAAAAAAAAAAAAAAAACAACATAAAGGAGAATGTTCCTACCTCTTGGTGCTGCAGCGTCGGATTCTTCACCGGAGGGGAATGAGCTGCACTTAACTCCATGCAGTTGTGATTTCTCCAATTATGGGTGACAGCTCCCAATCCGCGTGGGAGGTGGATCACCTCTGGAAGTGCCAGGCAGAATGCGAACTGCACCACCGCATTAATAATTCACCGGAGGTGCATTCATATTCCGTCTAAGCGCAGCAGTTTGGGGGCCCATTAGCGATAAAGGCGAGCAGACGCTCCCTTATAGCTTTCAACTTGATGTTCAGTCGCAGGTAGAGAGCCCACGTGTTTGATTTTTTTTTATATTTTTTTAAGAGGGGGAATGCTTTCACTTCATTCCCTTGCACTAAGACGACTATATAAACAAAGTTTATACATTTCCATCGGAATCCAGGTTGGTGTGGTGCTTTTGAACCACCGCTGAGAAGTTTGTTAAAACCCCAGCCAGTAAAAGTCATTTTTTTTAATGATTTTTGACTTTTCAGATCAGTAGGATTCTGTTTGTTTGCTTTACAAAGGCATATGGAGTACATGACAACAAAGTTTGAAAGACTCCCTGAAGCAAATTGCTCGTCGGATGTGAAGACTGCCTTCGGTGCCAAATGGCAACAGTGCCGAACAAGTACAGAGTGTACCGGACCAACTGCTTCGTCTCAGCAGGATGCAGTACACGCTGCTTTTTCTTGGGAAGAAGTGAAAATAAAACAAAGGAGTATTGTTTCCAGAGGGGATAAATTAATGTATTAAAGTGGATGCATACAACAAAAAAGCTAAGATATATATCCCAGCAAAAAGCAACATTCTCTGATAAGATTTGTTTTTAACGTAGACGAATGAAACACTTATGATAGAAACGTTTAGGAAGGTGGGAAAAACGAGCTGTCAGGGTCGAAGATTATTTGCGGATGGTGTTTAGCATTCCAAGACTGAAAATTACATTTGTTACTTTTAAATGGCTTCAAGTGCACACTTTTGAAAATGTAAAAAAAAAAAAAAAAAAAAATGTCAGCTCAGGAAAGTGTAAATTCACAAGTTAAATTGAATATTAGCAATGACGCTGTCCCTGCATTTTTAAGAAATGGTATCTTTAAAAATTGTGACCATCTGCAGGACCAAACCAAGTCATTACAGGAATGTCAACGGAGTAACAGTAACTGAACAAAATCCTTCATTATCAGTAAAGATTGTTTTCATGTACCAGCCAATGTATTTGTACCATATAGTTGCCCGATTTGATCATATATTGTTGGATCATTTATCCTGCTGAAAGACCCAATCTCGGCATATTTTCAGGAGGCCCCAGGAAGAGAAAAAAGGCTGACAGCGTCACAAATCCTCCACCATACCTAACGGTGGACATAAGGGGCTTTTTTTTTTTACACATTCATGTTCTGCTGCAAGCCAGATCCACACGGCGTGTTGCTGAAAAGCACAATCTTTCTCTCATCTGATCAAAGTACACAGCTCCGGTTAAAGTTCAAGTGGATTCTAGCATAATTACTCCTGGCTTTAGACTGCAATGAATCATTTTGGCCTTCTAAGTCATTTGTGTTCATGTCATGAAACACATTTACAATTATTTCACACTGGATTTTTTTTATCCTTTTTAATATTTTTTTCCTTTATTGTAAATATTTTGTTTTTGCCTGCACCTGGTTGTTTGAAATGTGCTTTATAAATAAAGGTACATTTATTTGAGAAGAAAGATGCAAAAGCAACTGTATAATTATAAAGCCTATGTCTTTAATCTTGTTCTGGCAGCACACAATCTAACCAAATTACATCATAAAGGCCAATTCAGCCTTAAACATTTGAAGACAGAGAGTTATGTGGAGGGAGCTCAAGTGGCTCTCAAACCATATTTGCCGTGTGTGTGTTGATGAATCAAGGATTTGCTTTCTCAGATGTTGGCGTTGGACATTTCCTACACAAACTCAGTGGACATATTTCATGCTATACCAGAGCTTTTATTTTGGTGTATTACAGAATATACTCTCAGATATACTCTTTGAACATTTTCGTGGCATTATTTCTTTGAAGTTTCTGCTAACTTGACATATTTGGGTCGTGATGTGTTTAATACATCAAATAAATGCACAGGATTTGATGAATACGTGAAGGAAAACAAAAATAAAATGAATAAATAAATATATTTAATTGATGGAAAGTATGATTTTTAAGGGCTCCATAAAAACTCTTCTAGTCGTTAAAGTGATCTGTACGGTTCATTGAGCGTACCATTTAGCATGAATATTCTGAAAAGATTAATAAGGAAAGGAGGAGCCCCACAAAAATGTTTCAGTGCATGAAGGCTTGTAAAAAAGAATCATTACTAAGTTTAAAGGCAAAAAGGTGACATTCAGCTGTCAGCAGGTGAGTGTGAGCTTCATGAAAGCCACATGACCTTTTCATACAAAAGCCTGCTCTCCACTTAGAACGGAGTGAAAAGGGTGAAGAAATTGCAAAGGGAAGAAAACTATTTCATTTAAGATTATGAACCCCGTATCAATGGTGGCTGCACGGCGACACCTGATTCTTAATAACACGATTTCTTCAAAGGCATTCAGCAAATCACGCTGCATTTCCATATCAAAAGGAGGAAAAATTGCTTTCATTTCACTCTCAGTATTTCCCTCTTCTAAAGGTGACTTTTATTTCTCAAAGAGTGTTTTTTAAGAGTTTACCTTTAATGTGGGTTTGTCAGCGAGTGATGTCACATCAGCGTATGTTTAGCACTGTCTCTGGAAATGTCCTTGGGAATCAGAGCAAAAGCAGTGACACAAATTGGTGGGTTTTTACATAAAAGAGGATCGGGGCAAACAACTTTTTTTAGGGGGAGTGAGTTTCAAGGAGAGGTACGACCTGACATTTTAAAAGCAGCAGATTTCTTCGCGTGTTTCTAAATGAACCACCATGCTTGGTCCAACAAAGCTCATTCTACAGTTTTACAGCGCTTTATAAAATAATCAAATACCCCACAAGCACTTTTACATTTTGCATATTAATTCAATGCAATTTTATTTATATAGCGGCAATTCACAACACATGTCATGTCAGGGCATTTTACAAAGTCAAATTCAGTCAAATCATGCAAACATATTGGTCAAAAAGTTTCCTATCTAAGGAAACCCAGTAGATTGCATCCAGTTTTGATAAGCAGTATTCACAGTATTCCAGAAAGAGTGTAGTTTTCTGGAAGTTTGTTCCAGATTTGTGGAGCATTGGAACTAAATGCTGCTTGTCCATGTTTAGTTCTGGTTCTCGGTATGCAGAGTAGACCAGAACCAGAAGAGGTGAGTGGTCTGGAGGGTTGATACAGCAACAACAGGTCTTTAATGTATTTTGGTGCTAAGCCACTATGTGACTTATAGACTAAAAGAAGTATTTTAGAGTCTATTCTCTGAGCTACAGGGAGCCAGTGTAAAGACTTTAGAACTGGGGTGATGTGCTCTATCTTCCTGGTTTTTGTGAGAACGCGAGCAGCAGCATTCTGGATCAGCTGCAGTTATCTGATGAATGTTTTGGACAGACCTGAGAAGACAGTAATCGATACAACTAAAGATAAACGCATGGATGAGTTTCTCTTGATCTAATTGAGACATCAGTCCTTTAATCCTGAAAATGTTGTTCATGGTGATAGAAGGCTGACTTTGTGACTATGTATATGTGTCCTTGAAGGTTCAGGTCTGAGTCTATCTCTACATTCAGGTTTCGGGCCTGATCACTAGTTTGTAGTTTTAATAACTGAAGCCGCTTGCTGACTCTAGCTCGTTCTTTATGTCCAAAGATAATAACTTATCTTAACTTAAGTTATTTTCCTGTTCATCTGGAGAAAGTTTTGGCACATCCATGCATTGATTTGTTCTAAGCATCCGTTCAGTGCATGGATGGCTTCAGAGTCACCTGGTGACATTGTAATGTAGACCTGAGTATCATCTGCATAGTTATGGTAACTAATCTTGTTTCTTGTTATAACCACAGGTAGTGGGAGCATGTAAATAGATATTGAATAGAAGGGGTCCCAGGACTGAAGCTTGGAGTACCCCACATATGACTTTTGTCCGCTCTGATGAGAAGTTATCTATTGACACAAAGAAGACCCTGTTCTTTAGGTAAGATTTGAACCAATTGAGTTGAGTGCCAGAAAGTCCAATCCCGCTTTCCAGTGTTGAGAAAAATATCTTAGGCAGTAAGGTATCTCTCCCCCCCCCCCTGTTGCTGGGTAGAATAACACACCAGTCACTTTAATAAAAGCTGCGCTGAGGTCCAACAGAACTAGTACTGTGGTACTTCCACAGTCTTTATTTATGTGGATGTCATTGAGGGCAGTCTCAATACTGTGGTGAGCACGGAACATGGACTGAAAAACATCAAAGTGGTTGGTCATTGTAAGGAAGCTATTTAATGGTTGAACCACAGCTTTTTCAATAATTTTACAGATAAATGGCAGGTTAGTGATTGGCCTGTATTTTTCTGCAGATGTGATTTGTCCAGATTGCTCTCTTTTATCAGTGGTTTAATAACTGCTGTTTTTAAAGCCTGGGGGAAAACACCCGATAAGAGGGATGAATTTACTATTTGAATCAGGTCAGATGCAATGACAGGCTGGATTTTGTTTAAGGAAAGTTGTTGGTAGGATATCAAGACAGCAGGAGGAGGAGCTTAACTGATTTCTTCTAAGCTATTATAGTCGAGTAGTTGAAAATTAGTAATTCTCTCAGCATTTATGTTTGAGCATAAAATTGGTGCTGGACTTGGTGTGGATGCGCAGATTAACCCTCTATTTTTTTTATTTCTCCTGAAAGAAGTTGGCAAATTCAATACAGGTCCTTGCAGAGTGGAGCTCGAGTGGTGCAATAACATGGGGGTTTATGAGTCTTTCAACTGTGGTGATTAAAGCGCAAGCATTGTTAATGTTTTTGTTTATGATTTCCACAAAGAACGTTTCTCTTGCATGTTTTAGTGATGAGTGATAGCTTTGCAGCCTCTCTTTGTAGATTTCATAATAAACGTGAAGTAGAGTTTCACGCCATTTGTGCTTGTCCTACAATCTTTGGTGGGACAATGATGTCATTGTTGTCCTGTGTTTGGAGAAATTACCTTTTGTTAATAGCGCTGAAAATATTGGCAGTGAAATGTTTTTTTTCCCATCTTGATTTAGGCCAACTCCATTGTGTCTGAAAAGATGATAGCGCTCCCAGAAATTCTTATGATTGTCAATGAAGTTCACGCAGCTGGCAGAGCATTCTTTAATAAGCCATTTATTAATCATAAGCGGTCTGCCGTAATTCTCATCACCACATCCAGCTTGTGGTATTGGTCCACTGATAAACACCTTCATTTTCAGACTTATAACTGTGCTTAAACGATGAATAATGTAATTTTTCAGAATTTCTGATTTTTGCTTGGCCAGGTTATTAGCTCCAATATGTGTAATAAGATTCTTAATGTTCGGCTGATCAGTGGTTGATGAGGTTATTTTCTGTGTTATATCAGACACTGTGTCATTTGGGAAGCAGATTACCTTCGTTCTCTTTGTACTGCAGATGCGATCGATTCCAATAACTGCTATATCACCAACAATAAGAACTTTTGGCATAAATTTTGGTTTCTGGGTCACTTTAGGAGGTGGTTGTGTTAACTTGTCTCATGCTTCTTGTTGATGTTTGGAGGAGGGGTATCTGTCATAAGCTCCTGCTGAAGAGAGGCAGAGCTGTTTTTCCAGCAAAGTTTAGTAGCTTTCCAGTTGGAGACATAACGGGAAGTGTTCTGGCTCGAGCTGACTGATTAGTCCTTGGTACCGGAGTTAAGGAGGATGGAATCATGTCGACTGCAGCTGCTTTTTTTTTTGGTGCTGATGTTGCCGAGATGATGTCTCAGCTCAATGCTGGCCACACTGTATCATCTAGGTGAGGGGTCCGTCCCGTTAGACTTCTAGTCAGGTCCAAAGGATGAGATTTATTTTTTTGGCTTGGCTTCAAGACAGTTCTAGGTGGGTGAACTGCTTGCTGAGGCACCCAAAGCCTGTTGGTTGTTTTGAGACATCAGTAGAGTTGTTTCATTTCCAAAGCCTGTGGTTATCTCAATATTTACTTCCAGCCAAGAAACTGTCTGTTCTATCGATTTAAGTGTTTTTACAATTCTGCTAATGTCCCCGGCGTCTATCTTGCTTTGGTTCATTTTGGAAGTAAAAATAAGGCAAAAAGTAAAAATTTAAAATCCTACAGTCCTCATGTCTGAAGTAATCCAGTTATGAGGGAAGCCAATGTAAGAGTAACCATAAAAACTGAGTATATTAAATAACTTTAACCGGTAAAACTATCAAATCAGGACAAGAGAGACCTGGATAAGCTGTTCTTCCTTCCAAGGCTACTGCACAAAACAAATAGTTAGAGACAATTAGCGGCATGAAACACAACAGACAGGTCAAGGATAAAGTTGGAGAGAAGCATTTTAGAAAATGAAAAGAGGTCCATAGTAAGTCTGGAGGAGCTGTTGAGATCCACGGCTCAGGTGAGATGACATTCACTGCACAAATCTGGCATTTACGGATGATTTGCAAGAAATAGGCCATTGCTGACCAAGAAAAAAAACCAAAAACAAAAGCATTTAATGTGTGCCACCAGCAATGTAGGGTCTACAGCAAGCATGTGGATGAAGAGAGTGGTATGGTTAGATGAATCAGAAAGTGATGCACACTGTGAAGGAACTTCCTACTGATGGAGGACAGGAGGAAGTTGATGGGAAGGTGAGTGGAGCTAAAAACTCCACCTTTCAGATTTCTATGCATAAAAAGAGTGACAATACAAAAATCCTTTTGCTTCCATTTCATATTTATTGCCTGCTTTATCTTGGTCTAGGTGTTGGACAAAAAGCATAATAAAATATATGGATATTTGAAGTTTCATTGTCTCTGAATACATTTGCACGGCACTGTGTATCAACAGTAACTTCTACAGCCGACTCCTTACATCGATGCACAGTTTAGCTTCAAAACATCTACACGGGTGACAAGTCAGCTCCCCTAAAGCCCGTGCCAAGCGCTGCGTTTGGATTCCCCTGAGCCAAAACAAGAAAACATCACAAGATCGTAGCACACCTCCTGTGATTGCTTAAGGTTGCAAAAGGCAGTTAAAAATGAGGAATGCATTCGAAATAGTAATTTTTTGCTTCAAACGCCGTGAGCGGTTCATCCAAGTCGACCATGTAGGTAATGACTTCCTCAACGCCCTTCTTAGATTTGCATTTAGATCGCAAGACAATTCCAAGCCCGCTCCTTATAACATCCATTCAGCCCTATTCTGAAGAGGCAGTCATGCAGCATGCCATGCTGTGTGGACACGTAGTGTGATACAAAAGTAAGTATCTAAATGCCAATTGATTTGTGCCAGCCATTACGGGATTCATCCAGTACAGAAAGAGGAATCTGTCGCGCCAGCAGGGAAGATGGAGAGCAATTTGTTGGTTAGTGATAGGGGAAAACCTTTGCAAACAAACTAAAGAAAAAGGGTGAGACCGTGTTAATGGTAGGAATCGCTGTGTGAGAAAATGTACAAGATCGGAAAAAAGAAATGCAATAAACAATGGCTTGCTTTACATAATGACAAGCAATCAACAGCTGAGAGCAAGCGGTCGATTGGGAAATCTAGGTGAAGATAATCTGAAATCATTCTTTTTGGTAATGTGCATAGTATTACTGGAATTTCATGGAAGGTTAGTTCCCATGTATTCTTGTAAAATATACTCTACAAGGTTGCTTTTTTTTTTTTTATAAATAGGAAAAGAAGGTGCTCAGTTTATTGCTCTTCATAGTGCGTTCCCTCACATTTAAAAAAATGATTTCACTTTTACAGCAAGTGAATTGGCTAGATATATGCCACTTCCAAAATAATCTATTTGTAGTACTTTAAAACCCATCTAAAATGAATTAGCAGTCATCCTTTAGTTCATGGTAAATTGAAGTTCAACTATTTTCCCTATAGGCTGGCACACAGATAAGGTTGTCTGAACAACAATAATATTAATAGATCAACTTCACAATACCTATGCAATCAGCATTGTTGAATTAGGCTATACTTGTTCCAACTGATAGAAAGGTTAAAAATAGTGGGATGGAGAGTGTCTATAAGAATAATGCATGTTGTGTGTGTCTAATCCTCCAGTTCAGTTCAAATTGTGTAGCTGTAAAAATTCTCAATAGAAGAATTGGGACCATCATCATGTTTTGTCACTCCACCAGTCTTTTCCCAGCCTTTGAAGAGAGTCAACACTATTGTCTAACATTAAGAATAGGCTATTGATATTATATTAAAAACCACTAACTGTAAGCATTTGTTTCATTGATTCTCTTGTTTGAACACCTGTTTTTTTATGTCTCCTACAACATTGGTTTTGAACATTCATCCTCTGAACAGTGATGTTCGTTGATAAAGCCTTTGCATCAACTGAGCTCAAAACACCAAACCATTAAAAAGTTTGACAGTGGTTTTGTGCATTCAATTTTGCAAGGTGAGAGTAACGTGACATGTCAAAAAGAGAGGCAGTCAGCTCTCTGAGCAGCCATACCTCTCGCTGTTATCTGAATACTGATGCCCTTTACATAACTGTACTGTACTTTGAATGTTTGCATAGAACAATGCACTAGCATGCACTGTGACCGACTCAAGTGGTATGGAAAATAGGTACCCAATGAACCGCATTGAAACTTCACCATACGTGAGCATTCGTATTGGACAGTAGTATGATAAGATGAGCGCACACAATCTGTAGAGTCTTAGTCACTGCTGTCCTCGGTGTGATTTAGTCACTTCATTTGCATAGGTTAATTTCAAACAGCACCTCAAATTAGACTTGAAAGGATAATTACTTAATCTTCTCTCTTCTCTCCCCCTCTCTCCCTCCCTCCACCCCACCACTGTATCTATTTTCCACCTGGGTTATGTAAATGGATCTTCCAACATGTACTTTCTTAGGCATCTGGTTATTTTGTCCATGGGCCAATTCATTCTCTCTCTCTCTCTCTCTCTCTCTCTCTCTCTCTCTCTCTCTCTCTCTCTCTCTCTCTCTCTCTCCCCTCCCCTCCCCTCTCTCTCCCCTCAAATATTGATTGGACATTTCTTTAATTCACTCCCACTCATGTACTCTGGAGTAAATTGCCGACACACAAACCAGATAATTTTCACAATGCACCTGAAGCCATCGTTGGCAATTTGCCTAAATTCAGTCATGAGCATACTGAGAACTCGCGTTTTAGAGGGCGGCCGTCATGCCAGTTCACTTCTGGTCAGTGATGGCAATTATATTTTAACAATAGGCATATAGCATTCAGGCGCAGTTTTCCCATAATCGGGGAATCAGGGAACATGAGTCGGGGAACGTATGTTCTTGATTACATCTTGACAAGTCTGGCACTCTATTGCGGGAGAGAAAGTGAAGCTTTGTTTTTTAATTGGAAGGAAACATTCATTTTAGTCTTGAATAACCGTCAGTCAGTCCTGAATTATGCAATCAATTGAAGTTTGAAATTTTAACTGGTTCAGAGTCCCAATTTCGCTAATAGCTTGCAGAAAAATTCAACTGGGTATTAAACTTTATTTCCACACTGTTCAAAAGGTTTCTTCAGACATGATTATTGGACTAGACTAAAGAGAGATGGAGCACTTTCACATTTGGCAAGCCGCCCGGAGCTGCTTTTCCACTCTGTTAGTCAGCTGTTTTAAAATTTATTTCATCATTTACCAAACTCCAGATCAGTCTAAAGTCCACTTGTTATGTCCAATCAATAAAGCTGCCCCTGCACAAATCTTTATAAGAATGATCACACTGCTTATGTTTTAGAACATTAAAAAAGCAAATTTATAGATACTGAAAACATGGGGCAGGATTAGAGCTAACTCATCAGTAGATAACCATTGCCTGTTACAGGCCAGAAACTATTAGTCAGTAGATTAATTGGTAAATATATCATGAGATGTGTGCAGCACTTCCAGAAAATGCCATATCGATGCATTGGTAAAAAGTATACTTTGTTTGGACACTGTTGTCTCTTTCTGAAATGTCCATTTACCAGAACCTCTTGGAGGCTAACAGAGAAACCTTCTCCATAACTTCTCAGAGTTCCTTTCAGAACTGAACTGTTTGCTTCTGCAAACACAGAAACCACAGTTTATCTGGGTACCCAGTACACGTGTGCTGTTTCAGGAGTCCCAAGAGACAACCAAGCCCTAAAGTCTTTGTCCTTTAGCTTGATGTTTTCTGTCATCAATAGTGTTCACCAATGGGTCCTATGAGCGGTTTGAGACAGAGGCCAACAGGGGCCCCTGTAGAACTGGTCCTGGCGTCTGCTAAAGCCCCTGTACTGTGACTGTAACTCAGTTTCTAAAGATCATATGTGATAGCAGAGAAACCCTAACTGATGGACCAATTAAAATTTTTAGCTTTACAGTTTTTACATTAAAAATTATTTAAAAATTAAGGTTTTGCACTTTTAGCAAGATGAGACAGGTTCATGGTTTTCATCTGTTAGATCAAGGGTCTGCAATCTGCAGTTCCAGAGTCGCAAACTGGCCCTTTGACTGAATTAATAAATTAAACTGTGCAATATTGTCCTGTATTTTTTTTCATTCTTTTTTTTCTGTGCCTCCATGAAAAAACAATGGCCCCACCTTGGCCCCCTGGTAAATGTGGTCTAGAACCGCCACTGAGGGGTCCCCTGTTTGCCCCCGTGAGAGACTCCAATCACATTCAACTCAGAACCCCTGGAAATAGCATCTGCAACACAGGCCTGACTATGGGCAAGTTGGATTCCTTTCTGATGATACAATTAATTAATTGATCCTCAGCCTTTTGGCACAAGGTGTCCTGGTAGAAAGTACACCCCCTTATGCATGAACATTGTTTTTGCTATGAATATCTCATGTCAAGTGTAAAATCCAGCAACAACACCCTGCTCAGGTTTAGATCAGCACCTGCAGGTTGTTCCACCCTGGCACACCCCTGCAACTGATATAGCTTAAAATAAAGGAAATTATCTTTGATTTAAAACATTTCATTTCTTTCATTGATATTGTAGGGATAGTTGGAATTTTTTTAAAATAAGGCTGTTTGAAGTCATCAGTGTTGGCTCAACAGTCAACACTCATGTGACTCAGCGGTCTGATTTAAAGAGTGTGATAAACGTTTTTTACGCAACACCATCAATTATGGTAAATTCCTGGGGTTTTCCAGGTCTCATAGGTAAGTCCAGGGGACTCACACTCAGCTCATCAGGTGCATTGATATAATCTGCGGTCTCCACAAATGTAACTTAAGCAGTAGAAACATGGAAGTTGTTTGGCTGAGAAAACAGTGACAAACTCACTAATGTATAAATGTTTGATTTTTGTTAACAAATAATACTATGTGACAGTATTCAGTTTGAAAGTTGAATTGCTAAAATCAGCTAAAACGAAGGGTTTGAGGTTCTAATGGCAATTGTGATATATTTATTCTTGGCCTAATCCTGCTTCGCTACTAAAGGCCCATTTTTACCCCGGTTTAAGATTTGACAATAAAATAAGGAATCATTGATCAGAGGTAGAACGATTTAAATACATATTTAATTCATAGAAATTAAATATGGAGACAGAGTACATACCATTTACAAGATGTTGTTCTCACCGCGGTGGATAAGTCTGTCTGTCTGAAGTAAGTTTTACCAAGACATTCCTTTTATCAACTTTAAAACTCCTCCTGCAAGCTCAGAGGGAGGATGACTGACCCCCTCTCCTGCTGACCACCCCCCCAGGACAATAAAACTCCATGTTTATCTTACGCTGAAGCAGGAAAGGACAGACCCCCCTCTGCTTTCCTCAGTAACCCCAACTAAGATATATTTTTAATTCTCAACACCTTCCACTGCTCTGAGAATTTCTTTACTTTTCCACAAACTCACAGCAATATAATATCTTTCTGCCACAGATATTGGAACTACTACTGATAACTTCACAGAACCTCTTGAAATATCTAAACTACCCCTTTATTAGCAATGAATTATTTGTGTCTTTTTTGTTCTCCAATCTCTTAAAAGATGGCATTAGACATAGTCCGGACTGATGGCTGAAACCCTAGGGGTCACCAACATTGTACCTGCGGGCGCCAAGTAGCCCTCGAAGGACCACATGTGACGTCCACATGCCTGTCCACCACCAAAACCTTATTCCGTTACTCTTCTTGTTTAATCACACAAGCATTTATGTAGATATGAAAATGATAATATCTATAACAAAGTATGAAAAGTGTATTTATTTTATATAAAGTTAAGGACAACTTTGACTCTTCAAGTTCAAATGTCAGTACAGGTAGCCCTTCGTAAGACACGACACCAATGAAGTAGCTCTCAGTTTCAAAAAGGTTGGTGACCCCTGCCCTAGAGAATGCGTTACATATTGAAGCGTCACTGTCATGAATGGTGTGGGACTGAACCCGATAATCATCCGAAACAGAAATTCACTTAAAGGGATTTATTCAGGGAATGATGAACACAAAAAGGATCCAAAAAAGGCAGACATCCAAAAACAACTGACGGGAACAGGCGAACAAACTGAGCAGGATAAACAGAAACAGGTTAATCAAAAACAGACGTATGGTGTCAGGGCTCTTACCGAGGCAGAATGCAGAACACAAGGAACAGCGCATGGGTATGTAAATGTGACGACCCGACAACTAACTGAGGAGGGAGTGAGGCTTAAATAGACGGATAACAGGTGAGCGGAATTGAAACTAATTAACCAGAGGTGGAAGCAATACAGAAACTGACAGGAGCTGGGGGGAAAAAACCTAGAGTCCAAGGACATCAATGAGGACAAAGCGCAGAACTAATACAGAAAACAGATAACAAAATAATGAACCGGCTAAACAGGACTCACGAACCTAGAACACAAATAACCCAAGAGGCAGGAAAATAACACTAACCAAATAACACAAAACATTACAGAGCCCCTCCCTCAAGGACGGATTCTAGACGTCCTTCAAACACGTACCAAGAGTAAAATAATAACAACCCAGACCGGGCGGGAGGAGGGAGGTCCTGGATGGCGGGCCATAGTCCAAACACAACAAAACTAACCAAAAGCAACCCAGAACTGGGCGCAAGTCAAAAAACAAGAGTCTGGTGGGCGTCCCGGGCGACGGCCCCGGCGTGGCAGGTTCTCCGGCGGCCGTCCCGGGCGACGGCCCCGGCGTGGCAGGTTCTCCGGCGGCCGTCCCGGGCGACGGCCCCGGCGTGGCAGGTTCTCCGGCGGCCGTCCCGGGCGACGGCCCCGGCGTGGCAGGTTCTCCGGCGGCCGTCCCGGGCGACGGCCCCGGCGTGGCAGGTTCTCCGGCGGCCGTCCCGGGCGACGGCCCCGGCGTGGCAGGTTCTCCGGCGGCCGTCCCGGGCGACGGCCCCGGCGTGGCAGGTTCTCCGGCGGCCGTCGGCGGACCAGCGCCCTCTGAGACCGTCGGCGGACCAGCGCCCTCTGAGACCGTCGGCGGACCAGCGCCCTCTGAGACCGTCGGCGGACCAGCGCCCTCTGAGACCGTCGGCGGACCCTAGAGAGGAAGAAAGCAGAACCTGGTGCGGGACTAAAGGCAAGGGAGGACGCCGGACTACAGGCTGACAACAGGGCCTGGCTACAGGCTGCTAGAGGGAAAGCCTGACTACAGGCTGCTAGAGGGAAAGCCTGACTACAGGCTGCTAGAGGGGAAGCCTGACTACAGGCTGCTAGAGGGGAAGCCTGACTACAGGCTGCTAGAGGGGAAGCCTGACTACAGGCTGCTAGAGGGGAAGCCGGGCTACAGGCTGCTAGAGGGGAAGCCGGGCTACAGGCTGCTAGAGGGGAAGCCGGGCTACAGGCTGCTAGAGGGGAAGCGGGCTACAGGCTGCTAGAGGGGAAGCCGGGCTACAGGCTGCTAGAGGGGAAGCCGGGCTACAGGCTGCTAGAGGGGAAGCCGGGCTACAGGCTGCTAGAGGGGAAGCCGGGCTACAGGCTGCTAGAGGGGAAGCCGGGCTACAGGCTGCTAGAGGGGAAGCCGGGCTACAGGCTGCTAGAGGGGAAGCCTGACTACAGGCTGCTAGAGGGGAAGCCTGACTACCGGCAACTAAAGAGGACCCCGGGCTACAGGCTGTAGATGACGGTGCTTTAAAGCTGCGGAGAGCCGGCACTGGACACCGGGCTTTAAAGCTGCGGGGAGCCGGCACTGGACACCGGGCTTTAAAGCTGCGGGGAGCCGGCACTGGACACCGGGCTCTAAAGCTGCGGGGAGCCGGCACTGGACACCGGGCTCTAAAGCTGCGGGGAGCCGGCACTGGACACTGGGTCTTTGAGCTTGAGGGCGGGCCCTCCAGGGCCCCCTCTGGAGACTTGGGCTGAGGCGGACCCTCCAGGGCCCCCTCTGGAGACTTGGGCTGAGGCGGACCCTCCAGGGCCCCCTCTGGAGACTTGGGCTGAGGCGGGCCCTCCAGGGCCCCCTCTGGAGACTTGGGCTGAGGCGGGCCCTCCAGGGCCCCCTCTGGAGACTTGGGCTGAGGCGGGCCCTCCAGGGCCCCCTCTGGAGAACTGGGCAGAGGCGGACCCTCCAGGGCCCCCTCTGGAGAACTGGGCAGAGGCGGACCCTCCAGGGCCCCCTCTGGAGAACTGGGCAGAGGCGGACCCTCCAGGGCCCCCTCTGGAGAACTGGGCAGAGGCGGACCCTCCAGGGCTCCCTCTGGAGACTTGGGAGCAGGTGTGGGTCGGCTGTAGAATGTCCGCAGGGCAGTTCTATAATCTCCCTCCAACTCCTTTAATTTGACCTCCAGCTCCGCTGAATAGTGGCTGAAAAGGGCTTCTCTGAGGCGTTTTATTATGGGGGCGTAAGCCCTCAGTTTATCCTCCAAAGATTTATGGCTGGCATCTGGAGCGCCACTAGGAGGAGCTACAGACGTCTCAGGGCCGAAAGGTGGAGGAAGCCGAACCGCCGGACAGGAAGTGGCAGTAGGGGCCATGGAGACTGCCGGAAGAGACGGAGACTCAGCAGCCGAATGTGGCTGGACCGGCTCGTTACTCCGCTGCTCGGGACCGTTGGAGGAGTTACAGACAAGCCATCGTTTTCTCCTCCGACGGCTGGACCGCGGACAAAGCGGGGACGCTGATCTCTTCTGACGGAATGGAGCCGCCGGGTCCCGCGGAGATCCCTGTGCTTCCGTGTTAGGAAAAGGATATGGGGTCGGCTCCGGGAAAAGATCAGGACGAAGCTCCTGCACCACCTCCGCGCTGACCTCCAAAAAAAAAGTGTTGCTGCCAGGGAGGTGACGTCTGGGACCGACTCCGGGGGGACAGATCGCCAACCTGGTTCCATCGAAAGAGGATCCTGGCATGGATTCCTCCTCCGCCTCCAGGGAGAAATCCGATGAGTGCATGCCGTGAGTCGGTGAGTAGGGCGCAGTTGCTCCAAAAAAGAAAAACTGATTCGGAGACGGGTTCATGAAAACTGGTCGGGTCGTTCTGTCATGAATGGTGTGGGACTGAACCCGATAATCATCCGAAACAGAAATTCACTTAAAGGGATTTATTCAGGGAATGATGAACACAAAAAGGATCCAAAAAAGGCAGACATCCAAAAACAACTGACGGGAACAGGCGAACAAACTGAGCAGGATAAACAGAAACAGGTTAATCAAAAACAGACGTATGGTGTCAGGGCTCTTACCGAGGCAGAATGCAGAACACAAGGAACAGCGCATGGGTATGTAAATGTGACGACCCGACAACTAACTGAGGAGGGAGTGAGGCTTAAATAGACGGATAACAGGTGAGCGGAATTGAAACTAATTAACCAGAGGTGGAAGCAATACAGAAACTGACAGGAGCTGGGGGGAAAAAACCTAGAGTCCAAGGACATCAATGAGGACAAAGCGCAGAACTAATACAGAAAACAGATAACAAAATAATGAACCGGCTAAACAGGACTCACGAACCTAGAACACAAATAACCCAAGAGGCAGGAAAATAACACTAACCAAATAACACAAAACATTACAGTCACGTAACCTTCTGAGGTACATTAGCTCCGGCAACTAGAATTTCACTCGTCCAGGCACTGAGGGCAGGTGGCCCAAACAAAGCTCTTGATCACCAGACATCACAGAATCAAACTAAAAGATAAAAAGTGGTTGTGTCCCACAAAAATGAGTTGGTGCACCTTCAAGAATAGCAACAGCCGTTTCAATTCCCGGCATAACGACGCCATTGTCTCTCAGAGAGAGAGGAGCTGTAGCTTCAACAGTGTGTTTCTATTTATGTAGTCGATATTGAAACACCGTTTGGTGCATTTTAAGCAGGTTTTTGACAAAACCCGCCACATCGGATTCAGAAATGGATCAAATTAACTCATGCTGTATGTGGTATAGATGTTTTTGGATTATGTTAAATGTGGCAGCAATATTCATGAACACCTGGGGCACGGATATGTGGGGACAATACATCTCGTGGACTGAAACATTTTAACCAACTCCCTTCCTCTTTGTCCCATTTCGGCGTGACAAAAAGCAGGGGAATAAAACGGGATAAAGGACTTTGCATTAAACAGTGTAATGTGTGGTTAAATCTCTAATTATCTCTTGGCAATGTAATTGTAGAAAAAATATAGACAGCAAACTGTAAATAGCAACTCTTGATGAATTATCTCACAGTTCCCATAATCTCTTTCATAATCTCCCTTGCCTACAGATCAATGCAGTCGCCGATAACTACCTGGTGACTCCCGAGTGCTTTTATTCACTTTTGAAATGATTGATTTAACATCAAGCAGTGCTCTGTTCATTAGCCCATCCCCACTCTGTAAGCCTTTTCCTCTATTACGAAAAAAAAAAAAATTGTAAAATGTGTAATTAAAGAAGGAAATTAGGTGCTGGATAAGGAAAGAGATGAGAAATGACCCAGCGAGGGAGGAAAAAAAATGCTCTTAAACAAAAGTTTGGACGAAAAGAAAGGTAATCAATAACTCGCTGATTTAGAGTGCTAATTTGAATGCTAATTCAGACGTTCACAGCTCGGCGCGTGTGCGCTCGGAATAAGGACGGAAACAACCAGTGTGAGAAAAAAAAAAAAAAGATGTGAAAACCTGGCACTGGCAAAACAAGTAGTGCGACCACCAGGGTAATTAGTCAAACAGACCTTTCTTCTCATCAAAAAAAAAGGCCAGCGGGCATGACTCTGCTGCCACATTATCAGCCTCGCCTTTGTCCTCTGAGGTAAACAAGCAAGCTTAGGGCAGACAACATCAAATTTAAACTCTGCAAATCCCTGCCTCTAACGAATGGAGAGCCAGAGGGCGACTTCTTCCCATCAGGTATGCAAACAGAGTCATTTAGCAGCAAACAACAAATTGAAGTAGATAAAATGCCTGCTGCGGTGGAAGAACTTTCTGTTTGCATTCAGCTTGTTTTAAATAGAGAAAGCACTGTGATCTAATAGATATTGACTTTAAAGAATGGATGAAATTAGCCTGAAGAAATGAATGCATTCAGATAAGTTCACGCTATTTAACTACAAGTGGCTCTGGTAAATAATAAAGCTACAAACTGTTTTTTTTTTTTTTTATGTGATGCTTCAACTCACCTTAACGTTTCAAGGCTCACTTGATCATGACCCCTTCGTCCCTCTGTTAACTCCAGCTGATGTCATGCACACTTCAATCATGAAACCCACTGAAAGAACACTTTGGAGAACACTTGACAGAGGGCACCTTATGAGTGTTTATCTCTGGCATGAAGGTTAGCAGAATTTTTCATGTCGAGGTAACACTGCAGTGGAAAGGCAGAGCTTCTCCAGGACAAAATCAGCTTTTATGGGCCAGTCCTAGGTAAATTCACTTTTTTTGTCTTTTTGTCCACATTGAAGCTACACTGAGCTTTTTGCATCAAGGAGAGCATATCTACCACCTGTATGCACTTTGGAGTCTTCAAAGACACATTTGTTAATGTCTGAATAAACGTAAATAACCTTCAGAGAAGACATGGTACTTAAAATTTTAAAACAATCCTTTTTATTGTGTTTGCCATTTAGTACGCAGCTACCAGAACTACCTTTGACTGGTGGTGTAGCTGCTGAGTTCGTTCTCGATTCTGAGCACAGGTGGGTAGAGTAGCCGAATATGGTACCCAGGTCTGCTGAGGGTAGCACACAAAGTGAAAGTAAACGAGATCCTTTGTGAATATTCCCTCCTTCATAAAAGAATGAATTGATGAGGCCCTAAATATAAATTGCAGAGTGGATGCCAGGCTTAAAATAATTTTAAATAAATTCGTCCGGCAGACACCGGAGCTGAGGAGGAGCACTGTGAGGTGAAGGGGTGTTGTTACGTACCTCTGAAATGAGTTAAAGTTTTCTCTTCAAGACGAAAACTTCGGAGATTGTGGATCCACCCAAAGTTGCTTTGTGCATGAGCATTTCGGAAGTATTTGCTGGTATAAAAACTACCTCCATTGACCAAATAGAGAGCAAGCTCAGCATCTGAGAATGGCAGTGGGCGGCGGCGGCGGCAGGTCATGTAGATCCTTTGTCCGATTTGTTATGCTCATACGGAGCAATCTCATGGATCCTAGAGATTTCTTTTGAGATAACAAACCTTCAGAGAGGGGTCTAGCCTGTCTATACTAACTGGTCCTCTACTCTTTCCAATTCATGACTGCTACAACCAAGGATTTCTCAATAAAAAGACTCTGTTTCTGTGCCACTGTGAATATTTTAGAAACACCTCTCAGCCCGTTTACTCCATTTTCTCAAACTCTTGTAAGAATGTGAGTCAGGAAATTCAGCATGAAGGTTACAGGATGCTCTTCTGCGTTACAGCCACCGTCTTAATTTGGTAAAACCAACAATCATGCACATTGGAAAATAGTCCAGATTTTGTTGTTCGAAAACCTGCAAGAATTTGTCTAGATTTTCTCACTCTGCTAAAGCCAGATTTACCAACAGGCCCATGTGGCCCACCGAGGGACCTAACACAAGACTCCATCTCCATAAATTACCCGGATGATAGCACACGTAAGCACGGTTGTTAAAAGTGTAAATGAATTAAATTGGGATAGGATCGGCGGCATGATGAGTATAATGATGGATGGTGTTTTATAAATGAGAAACACAATGAAAGAGGAGCTGGCAGCAGGACGGGCAGGGGGAGGTGGTTCTGGTGGTGGTTGGTTACACCGATACACCCACGTGGATCTGTCGGGGGGATTGGGATCAGATACTTCATTTGAGCAAAGCCACGCTACATCAAAGACATTCAAATGAAGTAGTCTTCTATTGCAAATTAAGCTCCAGGGGTGTTTGAGAGTGTGTATGTGTGCATGACCACGCAGGGTGAGAAGGAAGCAAAGGAGAAAGAAAAAAGATCTTGGGGATGAAGAGGTAGGAAGAAAGGTGCGTGTAGGCCTAAGCCTCTTGATCCATATCTGAAAGATCTATGAGTGTGGACCCTTGCATAGTTGTGCCATAATCTGTTAAAGATAGTAAAGATGTTTAGGACTTTGATGGCGAGTTCTGAAGACACAACTCAGAGATTTCACCACAAAAAGACTTTGACACGGAGATGTGGCAGAAATAAGTTCACTACTAATCATACATTTCTGTAGTCGTATCAGATTTGCATGTATTGCTTGCTATTCTTAAAATTTTGTTGAGATTCTTAAATAATCGTGACCCTATATTGGCTAAAGTGCCCATATTGAACTTTTTCACATTTTGTCTTGTTACAACCACAAACTTGAATATAGTTTATAAGTAATATTTGTCATAGACCAACAAAAAGTAATGCATGAGGGGAATAAGAAGGAAATTGATACATAGTTTTCAAGATTTAGGTTTTTTTTTTTACAGATAGATATGTGAAATATATTCAGCCTCCCTCAACTTTTGGGGTAGGTTTCTCCCAGCTTGACACATGTAGACACATTTTTTTCTAAAACTTCTTTCCTAGTTCTTTGCAAAACAGTTTCAAGCTCAGTACGATTGGATGCAGAGGATTTGTGAAGATCTATTTTCATTTTTATTGCTCTTGCCACAGGTTCTCAATTGAGTTTAGGTCTGGACTTTGACTGGACCATTCTACTAGATGAACATGCTTTGATGTAAAACAATTGCATTGTAGCTCTGGCTGCTTGTGTATGGTTGGGTTCTAACTTGAAGGTGAACCTTTGTCACAGTCTCAGGTGTGCTACAGCCCCTGACAGGTTTACTTCCATGATTGCCCTGTAGTTAGCTTCATCCATCTTTCCATCAACTCTGATCAACTCCAAATTCTCCCTTTTGTTCAGGGTGAGGACCGGTGGCAATTTTCTGCCAAATACAGCATTTTGCCTGCAGGCCAGGCAGCTCAGTTATTATTTCATGTTACCAGAGCATCTTCTTTCACATGTTTTTGAATAGGCTAGTTATGTATTTCCTTTAACAATGGCTTTCTTACTTTCACTCTTTTATAGAGTCCAGACATGTGAAATGAAAAAAAAAAACATAATCCTCCTGGGCTCAGATTGTAATATGTGTATTTCTCCAGCTCCTCCAGAGTTACCATGGAGCTCTTGGTTACTTTTTTGAATAATGCTCTTACTAATGTCCTGACTCAGGAGGACATTATGGCTCGGGAGTTTGCCATTTATAGCTCCACAGTTACATGTGGCCTCTTCACAGAGGCTTCTAAAATCTTTGACCATAAATGAAAAAAGGAAAGTCTACATTTCTTACTCAAGATGAACACATTTTGTCTTGCCTTTTCATACCATCTATTACAATTCTGTTCAACACAGAATTGTAATAGATTTGCTTTCTCTATGCACAGAACTTCTTGCAATTGGTGCATGAAAGCTTTTGCTAGATCGTAAGATCTAGCTCCAGGGATATGCACGGAAATGTCTTTGGTCCATCCAATTCCTCTTCTCTCCAAAGTCCTGTTATCCTTCGAAACGACGACAATCCATAATAAACTTCTACAAGAAATATCATGTTAAAAACTCAAAAAAACACTGATGTTCTGTATATGTGTATGTAACCAAGCTCGTGCCCACACTTTTCTGTGGGGAGATTATTAAGACAAAAAAAAAGGGTCAAACATTGCCAAAATGACTCATGACGTAAAAACATTTCGTTCTGTACGCACTCTGTGCATACAAAATAACAAATAAAGCTGTCTAAGTCTAAGTCTAAAAACACAGTCAATTATGATAACTCAAAAGCTGATAACTATAAAGCTGAATGGGAAAAAAAAAACAAGAAAAGAAGAAAAACAGACACAACAGACCATATGGTGCATTCATTATAATAACCAAACAATATATTAATCATGAAAAAAATATTTTCATAATAAACTACAACTCCAGTTCTCCTTAAAATACAACTGCAAAGAAGGCAAGGCTCTCTTCTGAGGTCAAGGATTGTTCAGGTTACGTTACACCAATAATGTACTATTACCAATATCAATATACCACACCGGACTGTCATGTAGCTCAACTTAAAAGCTACCTTTCATTTCAAATCAAAAACCAATTTTGGGTGGTTAATCTTAACAATAGACCAATAAATTAAAGTTTAACGGTTAAACACTATTTTTGTATTTGTTCATCATTTTTCGTTTGCTTTTCTTTATCATAGTGCAATTAAATCAATTATAATATATAAGGCCCATTCTCCCAAAGGAGGTTCGGAGCATTAAAGGAACATAGCGCAAGTGTTGAAGTAAAATATTATTTACTTTCTTTCCCATATATGCCCTTACTATTCCCCGATGTGTAAAATTAGTTTGTCTTTATTTCCACAGTTGCCTCTATAGGCTGGATTAGTCAGTTCATGAGAGATTTGGTCCATATTCTCTTCATTTGGATACTTTGTTGAGTCTCTGTCTGCGCTATGTGCCATTGATGCATTAGCAAGAGAACACGGGCTAACTTCAATATTTGTAACTTTGTTACCTCAGAAGACATTACGCCTCTAAGCAAAAGACCTGTGCAGTTGCAGCGGCAGATACTTTTGCTCTTCTCCCATGCATATTTTTGCGCCATTATTGTTTTGCACTGCCAGCATTGAAGTTTTCAAATGAATGCCTTTTTGCACCATTGTCTTTGCACTAGAAACATGGTTGAAGATTCTTCTGCACACTTTTTTTTAAAAAAAAAAAAAAAGCTTTTCTCCAGCACTGTACATTCTTATCACTGCTGCACTCTATATTGTAATGTTACTTTATTTCAATTGCAATCTCATTACACTGTCGCAAGCAGTAAGCAACGAAATGTGACAATAAAGTTTGTCTAAGTCTAAGCATATGCACAACACTGGTGTCATTTCAACTTGTCGCTAGAGGGGTCAGAAATCTGCAAAAATTGTGGAACTTACTCTATGCTCCTTTAAATAACATAACGCAGTCTGTGTGTTTTTTGTTTTTTGTCTTTTTGTTTGTAAAATTTTATTTTTTAATCTAATTTCTTCTTATTTTTATTTGGCCCTGAATGGTTGTATTTATCCTTGTTGTTCAAGAATAGATTTGGTTTGACTGCAAAAGCCAAAGGCGATCATTGACAAAGTGAGCAATTTCATTCAAAACTAACAAATCAGGGCACGCCGTTTATCAGGAAATAATTTTGAAAATTTCTCTGTCATAAATTGTTTGATTAACACCAGACTGA
The DNA here is from genome assembly GCF_011125445.2 of Fundulus heteroclitus. NCBI lineage: Eukaryota > Metazoa > Chordata > Actinopteri > Cyprinodontiformes > Fundulidae > Fundulus > Fundulus heteroclitus. The sequence continues at coordinate 1,205,463 of NW_023397132.1, forward strand.
GGAGGTGAGGTTTTGTAAAACAACAGATGAAGAATTTAATTCACGCTCAGGTGTTCTCACACAAGAGGCCCTGCAGACATATACTGAATAAACACAAAAAATCTTCGTTCTACAAGTATTTATACTTGTATTTGTACTTGTGACAGTGCAATGACAATAAAGTTGAATTCTATTCTATTCTATTCTATTGATTACCAAAATACTTCAACTTCCAGTAAAATTACTTTATTCAACAAACTTTTTAACTAACCTAGTAGCCTTCTACTAAACCACTAAGTGAAAATTAAAAGACTAATAAAAACGACACTGAAAACGATAACTATTAAAAACATGTCGCCCCAATGTCCCCACTTGCTGTTGCTTGCCAGATACCGCCAGCCGTTCGCACAGCAAGCGACAGCAATTGCACAGCACTCCAGTCTCCTCACTCCCTCGTCTCCAGGGTTGCTCCTTTCTGGACTTTTTTCTGTACTAATAATTGGTTTAGTCATACAACTCAGGCCGACCGCAGAGCGCCACTATCAGATTTTATCCGATGTTGAATGAAAACTGCTTCGCCTCCGTTGCAGTCCTTCATCCCACCTCCCAGCCGCATCCAGTTCCTGATTGGTTGTTGCGATGCAACAAGACACAAAAGTTCAGATTTTTCAGCTCCAACAACTGTCACTTCGCATCCATAGCAGGTGTCGCGCCGCTCTGGCTTTGCTTTAATCGGCAAACTCTCACGTTTCCTCTGTGGCCTCACTTAGCGTCGCTTTGCGTCACATCGCTCCTGTGTTCCATCTGTGCATGGGGATATCATGTAAATCTGTCACTCGGCCTAACACGTTCACGTTCGCTGTGAACGCATCTTAAGACAGTTGGTTATGCAAACATATGACAAGATAATTATAGAGAAAAATACACAAATAAACATATGAGCCTGCATAAATGGACATGTTCAAAGCGAATGACAGACGGATGTAATGCAAAATAAATGTATACGACAAGGACAGTTAATTCTTTCAGCAGAATTTTTCACAGTCAGTCAAGGGATCATTGTGCCGTGGCACAACTTAAAGTGGGAGCTATCCAACCATTCCAGGTGGATCACAACTGTTTGCCATGCAGAGTAAAAGCCTCTTGTGTCGTGGTGGATCTTTTCTAAGGTAAGATGTTTCGGGAGTTCACTAAGCCATGCTTGGAAAGCTGGAATTGTATTTCTCCTTCCACCTAATTAGGATAAGCGTTCTTGCCAATAGAGTCGAGAAGGCAATGACATGGTTTGCTTGACGGCTGACCTGAGCACCAAGTGCAGTGACACCAAAGACTGCAAAGACGGCGGAAGGTTCTATAGATATGGACAAACTATCAATGAGAAACTTAATTATTGATTGCCAATAGCTAGTCAGTCCTGTGCATGACCAGAACATATGTTAGAACCTTGCATGAAATTATATTTCCTGAATTAGAGATCAACAACCATTGGTTCCTTCAGAAAGGTAAAAAGTGACAGAGTGTGGGGGCAGCTGATGTTTGTGCTTTAGTTTTGCACTAATTTTGCTACCTTGGGCGAAAAATGGCAGGGGTAGAAACAAAATAATTATACTTACCCTCTCACACAAATACACACACTCAAAAATCAACAGCAGGCACAGAGTACAGTTGGAAACATGATCTACAACTTACATAATAATAATAATAATAATAATAATAATAATAATAATAATAATAATAATAATAATAATAATAATAATAATAATAATAATAATAATACAAAACATTGGAATCCAAACGTCCTTTGCCCTCTGCTAACTCATGCAATCTGTGTTGGTTTGTCAACTGAAATCATATTAAAATATATTTAGGTGGCTGTAACATGGCATGTATCTGAAAAAAGAATCCAAGGGGTATAAGGTCTTTAGCAAAGCACTGTAGGAGGTAGAACAGAAAAAAACTCCTTAAATAGCCAGGCGATTTTCCTCTTTCTGCTCAAGATTTTAATTGATAAGCTTAAATGCAGGAGGAGAGTCACACTTAAGGTTTTAAAGGAAAATAACGTCTAGTTAGGCGCATGTATGAGGGTCGCAGACACAAAAGCTATTCATAAACCTTAATGACCATGAAGAAGCAATTCTGTAAAATTTTATATCGTCTTTACCCAGAACGGTGCTCATACCACTCAGTTATTAGGGTGTTAGGGTTCAATTTTATTTTTTTATTGCAGTAATATACCTGTCTCATCTCTGCAACTTGGGCCATTTCGCCATAAAGGACTGTTTTCAGTGGCCTTTTGGTAATATGATAATATCCAAGGGAGGTTTTAGACGTATACCAAGGTGCTTCAACGTTTTTGCTTCGTGTACGACACAATAAACGACTCTCCCTTTTTTTTTTTTTCTCAAGCCATGTTCAAGGCAAAGTGAAGCAAAGTAAATGGGCCAGTGATAAGTGTTAATGGGATGTAGGGGCTTGACAGCGAGGGAAGATTAACACACTTTTAGCTATAAATGTTTACTTCCTGCCAAAGGATTAAGCAGAAATAAGCAAAATGGAGCTGGGTGCGTTCTGACTGGCACCCACCTAGGCTAATCCGCACTAATCTCACGAGAACACCGCGTCACCCCATCACATACGACGGAACGTCCGGCTGTCCGGAAACTTCCCGTTGGAAGCAGGTAATACTCGTCCCGTCACAGATTTACACCTTCAAAGCCTCCGCCACTATCTAGTTTTGCCAGAGACAATTGCAGGATTTCAAAAGCAGCCTCCGACACATGGCAAATCCGTCCATTTCTTCCAGGAAGTTAGAGAGGAACATTTCTGGTGATTCAGGAATGCACCTCTGTGGTTTGGACCTGGAGATAAACCAGCAAAGGAACTAATCTTTTAGTAATTTACACAAAACCTTCTCATTTTTCCCCCTTTTTTTTTACTGCCGGCAAGCATCTCCAGGCATGATTAGCAAAAGGGTTTATTTTTATATTTGCCAAGGCTGGAAATTAATATTCAAATCCCAGCAGTTGCAGCATTGTGTCATTGTGAAGCTGATAAGTGCATGGATTTGTCTGCGATTTCTCAACCCTTGCTAGTAACACAGTGGAGGGTAATCATCCGTCTTCAGTTTAGACAAGAGAGCTAATTTTGCTATTTATACATGTTTTTTTTATGAAAAAGTCTCGTTTTTCAAAGAACCATAAAGATGAGGGCGTGTCTTTGTGTAATTCTAACCTTCATAGAAGACTTTACATCTCATTATCTGGTTAGAAGAGCAAACGGGATGCATCATCTTCTCTCCTTTCTTTATCAGTCCATTTTAATAGTGGATACCATACCAAGCAAAAGTTTTCACACACTTGAACTTTTTCACATATCTTCACCCTACAACCACAAACCTCAATGTATTTTACTGGAATTTTATGCAATGTACTAGCACAAAGTAACTCATAAATGAGAAGCTGAAGAAAAATGATTTTCAAGATTTTAACGGAGAAAAATTTAAGAGTGCGGCATGAGTTTACACCTGCAGGTCTTTTGGTGTAAGTCTTTATCAGCTTTGCTATGAAATACTTATTTATCAATTTTTTTGCATAACAGTCCAAGATCTGCCAGATTGATTGGAGAGTGTCTGTAAACAATGTTTAAATCTTGTCAATCTGGTCTTTGACTGAGCCATTCTAACAAATGAATATATAAAATTTATAATAAAATATATGACTTTTTGACATCAGAAAACATCCCATTTTTTATCGAAAAGCATGTGAAATTATTCTCAAGATTTCAGAGTTTCCTGTGGAAATGTACTTCTCACTGGCCAATAATTTATTTTCTTTTATCTACAATGACCGTAATACAAATGTTTACTTTTTGGAAATTACAAGAATAAGTCATAATATTACATGTACATGAATAAAGAACATTATGAGAATAAAGTCACACAATCGTCTGCATAATCATTTCAAAGTCCTGGCACTAACAATAATTTGATGCTGATTTGCAAACCTTTATTCTGAAACCGATAATAAAGAATAACCTTCAGATTTTATAACTATATTCTCGTTATTTCCAAAAAGAAGTAACATACTGTACATACAGGTTGATTACTAAGACGTTAGAGGGTAGTTGGCTGCACATGATTTAAGAGTGAGTAAAAGGGGCTGATTTTTATTTGTAAAAAATGTTTCTAAACAATGAATTCTTCATCTTCTGCTTCAGAATTAGACACATGTTTGTTGGTCTATCACCTGAAATCCCAGTTTAAAATACATTGATACTTGAGACAAATTGTGAAAAGATTCAAGGTCTGTAAGAGTTCAGCAGATAAAACAAGAGTAAAAAACAAATCTCCTGAGAACTAATGCACGAGGTGTAAATTAGCCCAAGGCCTGGTGCATTTATGTATGTGTTGACAACATTCACAGACTGTTTGTGGGTGCAAAATGTCTGATATGTTTCTGGGTTAAGCTTTGGTCATCTCAGAGATATACAGTGTATTCAGACATAAGGTAAACACACAACAGACACCATTTGTAGCAATCAAAACCCTGGAATTTCTAATTTTATTCAAAGATCAGCTGTCAGACGTTATTCCTCTGGATTGATTTTACATGTTAAATGATTCATTTTGCTGCTACTTTGATCTTGTACTAGAAGTTTCTGGCTGTCGCTGACGTCAATTAGGATGACACTGTTCTTGCAAAAGTTACCGCTGAGATCTGTACAACAAGTCTGAGGGGATGAAAGAAACAAACAGCCAGTCAGTCAGTCAAGGGGTAAACATGAATTGTGGCGAAGCGCACACCTGCTGTATGATGTAATACTTCCAGGTTTTTAACACTAAAATACGATGTCAGTTTGGGAAGACATTCTTTATCCAAACACAAAGAGACTTTATTTTTCACCCCCACCCCCAAACTTACTGCCCATTTTACATCTATTTATACACATTATTTCCACAGTTTAGTCATGTTGTACACAGAGGAGGAATTTGTCTTTGGTTCTACTATGCTCTCAGTAAAGTTATTTTAAACATATAAATATGAAAGAATTGTTTAAAAATAAAACATTTTTTATTTTTTTTATACTTTTTTTTGTAAATATGTATATATACAATGTTTTAACAAAAGAGGAACCAAGGTTAAATTATTGCAAATATGTTTGGTATCCATCTTATTAGTGCATTGTGATTGTTAAGAGTTCATCAGAAGGACAGTGTGGGGGAAAAAGCTGTCTCTGTGGCCACTGGTTTCTGCAAATAGTGCTCTGTTGTGCCGACCAAACACAGAGAAGCAGCATTTAGTTCCTATGCTCCACTTATCTCGAACAAACTTCCAGAAAACTGTAAAAGTGCGGAAAGCCTGAGTTCCTTTAAATCAAGATTAAAAACACATTTGTTTAGGATTGCCATTGACTGTTCTAATTGATCTGTATTACTGAAATATAATTAGTTTACTTTGTATTCCAACTGTTTTTACGTGTTTGCTTTAAATTTTTATTTTCCCATGTTCTATTTTGTGTCTGAATTTTATTCCTGCTTGCGTTTATTCTGTTTTATTTTCCTATATTGTAACAATGTAAAGCACTTTGCATTGTCTCTGTACTGAAATGTGTTATATAAATAAATTTGCCTTGCCTGAATGTAAAAGGTCTAAACAGTTTGTGTCCAGGATGTGTGAGGTCTACAGAGACTTTAACCGCCCTTTTCCTGACCCTGGAACTGTACAAGGCCCGGATAGAAGGAAGGACAGCCCTGATGATCCTCTCTGCACACCTAGTTGTTTCATGTAGTTTGGCCCTGTCGTGTTTTGTGGATGTGCCAAGCTGTACAGTGATGGACGTGGACATGAGAGACTGAATAATGCCTCAGCAGAAGATGAGCCGCAGTTCCTGTGGTGGGTTGTACTTCTTAAGTCGCCGCAGGAAATGCAGTCTCTACTGAGACTCCGTTATGCAGAGCTAGTTTGCAGCTTTTCTTAACCTACAGTTGTTTTTGCTACATGCAGCATTTTGCCTCTGCATGAGTTTTGGGTGTTTGTGTCTCAGCATCATTTGTGATTGTAGACAGATGTATGTCGTTCCGCCAATCTCCTCACGGCTCCACACGTCCATCTGGACTCACTGCCATGGGAAGGGGGGGGGGGATTTCAGTACCACATAAAATGGACGAGCCAATCAGGATCGCCGGGCGGGATTTTCGTAGATGTGACATATCAGAGAGGTGACTGTTTTGTCCAAACTACTGAATATTGATTATTTAAAAGAACACCAGAGAACGGCTTTGAAGGCTTTTGTTAGCAGAAACAATGTTTTCGCTCTTCTCCTTACCAGGTTTGGCAAGCGCTTGTAGCACGTCATTAAAGATGACGGAAAAGTGGTTTATCCAATCATATGAAAGGATTTTTGATAAGGCCAAAAAAACGTTTTGATAATATCTCCCTCTGAAGTACATCTCCAATGGAGCAATCACAGATGGATGTGTGGAGCTCTGCGGAACGAAATCCACCAGGCGAGAGTCCGGTTACCTGGTTTCTGTGATTGCAGCATTTCTCTTTTGCTGCGTCTTTCCATTGCATGGGTTTTGTGTGTTGGTGCTTTAACCTCTTGTTTTGTATTTGGAGTACTTCTTGTGTTTGCAGCGCATTTGTGTATTTGCTGTGCGTTTACATCTCTCAGCCACCGTAGTTTTCTACCTAGTAGTCGGTGATTTTTGCATAGAACAAGAGCAGCATCAATGTTCAATTGTTTTATCTTTCTGTCATACTGATAACTTATGGTGATTCATAATCAGACCATTTTGACCAGTAAAAAGAAAGATGTATTATGATATTTTCTCTATGTGCTGAACCATTCTGATTTTTCTTAAAAAAAAAAGAGTATGTTTGTACACTTTTGAAAATGTTGAGAATGGTGATGAATGACCCATGGAGTTTTATATGTGAGAAGGAGAACATTAAATGTTATTCTGGATTTAACAGGGAGCCAATAAAAGGAAACTAAAGAGGAAGAAATATGATCTTTCTTTCTAAATTTTCATCAGAACCATTGCTGTAGCATTTAGGATCCGCCGAAGGCTTCTACCTGCATCTTGTGGACTTCCTGGTGGTAAAGACTTGCAATAATTCTACAAAAGCACTAAACCCTGTGGTATTTCACAAGTAACTCTGGAGTTTGAAGAAGATTTATCTTTTACATGAACAAATTGGAATCCGTGGAACATATAAGATTTGATCCCTAGAGCACGTTGAAGCTTTTCTAGGAGAATATTGTAAACGATTGTATCAAACACAGCACTGTGATCTAACAAGAGGCCTTGAGAATATCAATAACTTTCACCAGAGCTGTTTCGGTGCAATGATGAGCTCTGAAACATCACTAAGACTCGTCAAACAGGACATTGTTGTATAAATGCTCACACCTGATTAGCAACTATCTTCTTGAGAATTTTAGATAAGAAATGAAGATTGGATGTAGGTCTCCAATTTATTGACTTATCTTGATCAAAAAAAGGTTTAATTACAGCTACCGTATAAGACTGTGGTTCATATCCATTTACTAAGGATAGAAGGCCAAAAAGTCTCTGTGCTGGGCAGACAGAGGGATGCTCATTTTTCACAGTTCCTGAAAGTTGGTCAATCATGGTCAAGATTTCTTTTTCTAAATGTCTTGCAAGAGGAGGCATTAGTGTTTCTGAGACAAGTTGCTGAGTAAGTTTTGAACAAATCTCTAAACACGTGAGGACATTTAAAAGTCCTTCAGAAAATGCTGGCTCAGTGAAAGAAAATGCAACAGAAGACATCCACCTTCTTGCTCAAACCCGTTATGTCCGGTATCCCGTGAAACTCTGCAAACTCACCTTTCCAACAAAGTACAGCACCTCCTTGTTTTGTCTGCAAAAAACAATATCAAAGTATAACTTCACAACATTCTCAACATTCTACATTTTAATGCAGGGGAAGGCCTTAAAAATATGTTATCTCGTAATATTATGACTTTATTCTCATGATCCTCCTGCCCCCCCCCCCAGTTTGGAAACCCCTGACCTAGACAACCAATGTTTGTATGGTGACATGTGGCTAACCATGTCTGGTCACATCAGGGAGGGGACCAGAAAAAAATATGGAGTCCAACATTTTTGGGGTATTTTACACACCAAAGCAACACTGCCAACCTCTTATTTGTGTTACATTTCTCAAATGACATCCTAATCCTAAAAGGAATCCTATATCCCAAAGGAGAATGTCAGGCCACAAGTTCATTATCTTACCTCAAGCAAACCTGGATTATGGACTAGGACAATCAGAAAGTTCACTTCTGAAGGTATAAATACAAAGAAAAATGAAAATGTTGAAGTACTCTAAGTACATAAATTAATTTGAGATCTTTAAGTTTTCATTTGAAAACTGCTTTTTGTAATTCATCAGATTACCTTTGTCTGGTCCTGGAATTTGCTTGATGATTTGAAACATTTAACTTAAGAAATCAATTTGGGGAAAATATTTTTTCCCCCTCTGTGTACTGTTTTTTAGCCTCGATATTTTTTGGATGAATTCATGCCTGCCGTCATCCATCTGCAGCGATGGAGATGCAGATAGACCAAGCGGAGTTGGATCTAAGCGTTTTTATGCCGGACATGTTGACTGGCAGCCTAAACAAAGAAAAAGGTTACACAGAAACAAATGCTGCAGCGAGTCTGCCAAGACGAACGCGAGTACTTCTTATCAAAGCAGATCTGTTGCTTTGGCGTTTTAAATTCTCCCTTTCCTTTTCTCTTGTTTGTTCAACTTTAATCTGCTTAAGTCAACATTACATCAAACCTATGTTCCAACTATGTAACATGAAACACCCTTGAGGTCTATTAATTTACTCCATACACTTTTTATTGCTTTCATTCTCTTTTTGTCAGTTAGAGCGTTATGCAGTTATGCTATTATAAAAACGACAAATCAGAAACTTTGATTTGAAAATTCATCAAACTCCTGTCCCTGAGAGTCCAAGTAAGCACGGCTCCTCTGATGCAAATATGAGCATACAAAATGAGCTATTCCAGCACATATAGATGGATGAGAAATCTTGTTGAAGAGCCTATTTAAGTCAAAAACAGATGTGAAAACAAGCACTGCACAAAGTCCACATCTGGATGTGGTAACTCTAAACCTTCATGAATCCAAAGTAACAAGAAAAGATAAGACTGAAAGCATGGGCAAGAGAAAGTGAAAAGTACAAACGACAAGAAAGCAGATGGATACAATGTGGATGAGTACTTCTTTATGTCAATTTGTCTGATTGCCTCTGACAAGATACCGCTTTAAGTGGATTTCAGGATGACAGGTCTTGTGAATGAAAGATAAAATGAGAGAAAAGGATTATGCATATATATAAGTGGAGGAAGTCATTTTGAAATATCAGAAATAGTGCAGGAGAAGAGCACATATCATATCCAGTGGTTGGACTACGTATGTGCAAGGCTTGTGATATCTTGAGTATATTCTTACAAGCTGTCTTTAAATTTTATGAGAAAGTCAAATTTCAGTGATAACATATTATGCTAAGTGCTATATGATCTACTACTTTCCCAAACAGGGAAGTGACACTTTTTGAAAATATATCTTTTAACACAAATGGCTGAATTGTCCCCTACTAATTGGGTTCCTCTAATTAAGATTATCGTAATTGGTCATATTTGTTCGGTTCTTACTTTGAAAGAATGCTTGACCTTAAAAAGAAAAATAATGCTGCAATATCTACAATGGTATTGAGTATTATTTTTTAAATATCAGTATTGAGTTTAAAATGTTAGTATTGTGACTAAATATACAGCTAAGCATATCTAATTAAATAGATGAAATAACAACCTATTACAAAGAGGTCTTGTTTAACTATATATATATATATTAGGGCTGGGCAACGATTAAAATATTTAATCGCGATTAATCGCCCTGATTAATCGCGATTAATCGCGATTAATCGCATTGTATTTACAAACTCCAAGAATGAATTCAAAAGTAGTGTAAAGAGCACTTTTATTTTAATGTTCTGCTGCCATATGAACAAAAGTGTTGTAACATTTGTACCACTTATTTTATACTGGATATTTTCAACCCATCTATTGAATTTAGTGCACTAGTTGATCTTTTCTTCATAAGAGAACAGCAAGCACTGCAGCCAAAATATGGCCTTTTTTGACCTGCTGTATATTAGCCAGTCCCTAAGCTTGATGTATCATGAAACTGTTGACCTTTTGGGTTTTGTGGTTTTTATTTTATTATTACAATTAAATAATAATAATAATAATAATAATAATAATAATAATAATAATAATGTTATGTTCAGTGTTTTTTCGCTAATCCACCTCTTATATATTTCTATCCTTATGTAATTTTGTCTGTGTTGTGTGCACCTGCCTGTTGCTTTAATCCTATTAATTTCCCCGTCGTGGGATAAAAAAAGGATTAGCTAATGTTATCTTATCTTAAATAACACTTTTTAATATATGTACTGGGTTCTTTCAAGGTCTTAATTACATGTTATGTGTGGGCTCCAGTAACATCCATCCATCCATCCATCCATCCACTGATCTACCTGGATGTTCCCTGGAGGACTGAAACGCCTCAGTCAGAGACGTCTGTGGGTCTATCAGGGCAATGAGAGAAGTTTCGTCTACTCTCTCCGTTTCTGTGGCTCGACGTTTTCATGTTTTTTCACGTGCTTAGAGAAATTTGTTGTGTTTCCACTGAAATGAACCGGCTTTTTACAAAACATACAGCTTGATTTCATTTACGGTATTAAAATAAAGCCGAACGGTGCTACTTCCTCTGTTCATGGTTTTTCGCTGCTGCGTTCTCTCTCAGCTGTTTGTGTATTAAGTTTGTGTGAGAGCTGAGTGCGCGGGCCAGGCTGAGCCTGCGTGCTGATTGGCTGGCGCCGCTGAGCCATGTACGAGAGGGGAGGGGGAGGAGGAGTGCTGCCGTGAGACAGCGCGCTGCAGTCAGCGTGCCTGCTGACTGACACTGACTGAAAGCTGACAGGCGTTAATGGCGCGATAAAATAAATATATCGGCCGGTATAGTCCTAATGAATTAACGCGAAATTAAACGCGGTTAACTTGCCCAGGCCCTAAGAATATATATAGAGAATAGGATATAGAGAGTAGATAGAATGTAGTAGGAGAGAGAGGATTAGATAGAGATATAGATGATAGACAATAGCTAGAGAGAGATATAGTATTAGATAGAAGAGACACATAGGATCGAGAGATATATATCTTATATAATATATACACATATATCTACATATATACATACATCAGTATATATAGATATATATTATATATATAGTATATATATATATATATATATATATATATCATAATATATAAAACTTTTTAAGACAGAAAAAAGACTTTCTGTGCTGCAGGATTAACAACGATAGGTAGAAAATGTCACAGAGGTCCTGTCTTCTGCTTTTTTATTTACAGGACGCAAACCTTATGGTGATGAAAACAGGCCAACAGGTGTGTCACACACAGAGATTAATACAGAGAGCTAAAAAGAATAATACTTGTTAATGAGTTCTTCTGTATTGCACAAGTTAGGTGAGGTGCACTGTTGAATCTCTTGCTCTGAGAAGAAATAGAAGAAGGAGGGGGCCAACGAGCTCACAGGATTTAACCGTGCACATCTCTTTTTTCTTATACAATTATAAGTACAGTATATTTGTACAGGCACTTTGTAATTATTTGTTTTAATTTCATTACTCAGTGATTTGTGAAGGTAAATTAGCACCAGCAATTGTTTAATGAAAATAAAAGAGAGCTAATAAATAAATGTTGTTGTCTTTTTGTATTTGTCTGTCAAAAAAGATTAATCACTATAATTAAGACATAAAAGCTTATGTCCTTTTCAATACATTAACAATTAAAATCCCTCATGTTTCAATTCAAAGCCTATCATTAGCATATTTAATTATTTGATTTGAACCTCTCAAACGTTGTAAGCCATATTACAAATGCCTCAGATTCTAAGTTGAAAACTTGTGGATAAAACTCTGTTTGAGCGCCACAGTCCTGTCCCTCATTGAGAGGCTTCATCCAGTAAATTGGCCCTCACTGTGCCTCTGCTTGTAGTGAGCCCAATTTGACAAAAAAAAAAAAAGGGGGGGGGGGAAAGCCGCATCAAACCCCTGCCCCTCTCTTCCAAAGGTCACAAGCACTTCAGTGAGGAAGCAGCATTCAGCCAACAGCGGGGATATGAGGGAAAGTAAATTCCAGCGAGCCGGCTCCCTGCCTCTTCCTCTGCTGTGCCGGCTACATTCAGTAGAAGATATAACGATCTCTAAATCAAGCCTCGCACATGAGTCACTCCACCAGTCATACCACACGCCCGCACGCCAACCGACACCGTTTTTTTTATTTTTTCTGCTTCCCCTTCTCGTTCTTTTTGAGCAAACAAAGGTGTTTTGCTTTTCATCTCAGTCTGCATTAGGGAATAAAGAACGGGAGTGAGGCAAGGAGAGGATGCGTAAGGCACCGGGGGGGGGGGGGGGGGGGCCGGGTGAGTAGGATTTTTAGAAAACGAGTGGCTCTCTTTTCTTCTTCTGCATGAACATAGCTCAGTGTGTACAGGATGTGGGTTGGTGTCAAGCTGACGGCTGCATATCTCTGTGTTTTAAATGTGGGTGAGATCGAAACAGCAGTGGGCTTTTGTGTAAATATTTGATTTCAGATAAGATCCTCCAATGAGAGACCTGGAAATGCTACAAAGTTAGAGCTGATGAAGAACTTAGATTAGGTGGGGGAAAAGGCTTTTGCTCTGCGCCCGGGAACATGAATATGAACGCAGCCTCTTCTGGTCAGTGTTCCTCCTGGCATCACTGCCTCTGCACAGCCTGAAAAAGTGCACGCCTCGACCCTCCTGCTCCTGCCGAGCCGCTGCGACTCCAGCCAGAGATTCCCCGAGACACCGTGCCGGATTCAGGTTGATTGATCCGCTTGCTTCCCCGTAGGCCTCGCTCTAACGCTGAACGGCGGGAAGAAGTCATCAGCGGGAATCTAATTATGGGGCACATTCTGCTTTATTTACTTTTGTGGCCAACCGTCTACTGTTCATTTGTGCCTTGTAAGTATATTCATCAGGATGTGTGAAATATATTTGTGGCTCTCTGTCATTAACTCGGGGGTAATTACAGCCCATTAGCTGCATAGGAGACTTCTCTTATTTTGGTAAACAAGTGAGGTGTAACATATAATCTCTCCCTAAAATATTCAAATAACACAAAGATTTACCAGAACAAGTGAGCAGCACAGAGCTCCTCTTTTGGTAGGAGTCACCTATTAATGAGTAGCAAGGCTGACTAAGGCGCTGAGCTAATTAGACTCTGGGTGGAGGATGTATTTTGCGCTGCAACAGGATTCTAACCCTCTCATCTCTTTACAATTTACTCCTTGATCAATAGATTTCTGGCTTTCTGGAGGTCTTTCTTTGGGCTTTATCTGCTTTTTTTTTTTTGCTCACATTCATTCCAGTTATAACTGACCCCCGGGAACATACTGTGCCGTGTGTGCCCAGAATGAGGAAGATGGACAAGTAGTAGGCAGTTGGAGAGACGATTTTTTTTTTTTTTTTTTAAACACGGTGGAGAATATAGAGGCACCGGGATTTAATGGAGAAAAAAGTAGCTGCCTGTACCCAACTCGTCACATTACAGAATCGATTTCTCCACGTATGTACTAATCACCATCGCCAGAGCCAATGAATAAGCCAATAATCATAATAATAATTCAATAATTTAAGAAATGAGTTGCACAAGATTTAGTGTTGCTTCCCAAAAATAGGATCACCCAAGCAATCTTTTTGGAAATTAACAAACCGCCCTATTAGCTTTTCGGTTCTTTATTATTAAATGTTTACATGTGGATGTCTAATCTTGTTGTTAGTTATCTCAGGAGAAAGAGGTGCAGGTAAACAACAACAAAAATAACCTTGTTTTACATATTAATCAATATGTAAAATAATTCTCAAATAGATATTCTGCCCCCCAATAGCAGATGTTTACATCTGTCTGAGGAGAGTTTGTCCGAGTCCTCAGTTTCAACTTTTAGAAGTTAGGAGGGGTTCTTGTATCTACATGTAGCCCTGGGGGGAGGGGGAGTGGTGGCCTGGTGGTGAAAGAACTGGGTGCTTGCGTCCTGGAGATTTTGCAAGGTCCCTAGTTTGACTCCCACACACTGCTACTCTGGGTCCCTGAGCAAGTCTCCCTTAGCCCCCAGAATGAGAGCCATACAGTGGCAGCCCAATGCTCTCTAAGGCAGGGGTTTCCAAAGCGGGGGTCGAGATCCCCCTGGGTGTCATGAGACACCTCTTGGGGGTTGTACGATGATTTGATGCTGATGTGCTAAAAAGATTTTGTATTTCTTATTTGTGAAACAAGTACCAAAGTAAAACTCTACCAGATGCTCAAAGGTTCTCATTTTAATGCAGGAGAGAGGCTGCACTTTTTTGGAAGAGCTCTTATAGAATACTACTTGTACTCGTACTTTTTCAAGTTTATTCTCAAAACATTCTGACTTTATTTTTATAGCTTATAAGAAAAAAAAAATCCCAGCCACCAAAATGGGCTCATTTGCCAAATAACAGTCTGTGGTACTGTTATTTAGGGGCTGCAGGCTCAAGAGATTGGGAACCCTTGCCCTAAGGAATAGCTTCAATGCAGGGGAGAAATGTTATTGGAATACATGTTGCAATGACTATAAAGATGATTACTATTATCATTTTAAGTCAGCCCTCAGTATCTCAAGATTCTGGTTTTGTCTCCATTCCAAGATTTTCCATTTCTCAATCAATTTGTCTTTGGCAAGTTTACCTGTGGGTATTGGATCATTGTGACTGGCGCAGAGTCCAAATGTGCTCCAGTAAATGTATTTATTTTTCTTCTTTTTTTTTCTTTTACAGATCCTCTCACAATGGGTAGAATTAATACTAGTTTCTATATAGCTGAGCTGGCCAGGCCTGACTGCAGCAAAGCATCCAGCAGCCATGACACTTCTACCTCCATGCTTTGGTTTATGTGGTTATTTGGTTCATGTTAAACATCTCCTCTGATCTCCAAGTAATACAATTTCAGATTTGTCTGTCCAAATAATAATATTCTAGAAGTCCTGGTGTACATTCTCGCTAGCCAACTCTGTTGTGTTTTTCTTAGAGGAAAAAAGATAATCTCCCTTCAAACCATTCATTTAAAGTCAGAGTGCAATCACTTTGACTTTCTACAGATATGTAGTTTCATAGCATTAGTAGTGAGAGCCCTGCTATGTGTCCGTAGATAATATTTTAGGGGTTTTGGAGACTTTTATCAGTGTGTTTAAGTCTGCTTTCAGGGTGACCTTAACTGGACGGGCAGACCTGTACAAGTTGGCAGTTGTTTTGCATGTCCTCCACTTCTGGACTATTTTTTTATTTAATTTATTTATTTTATTTCATTGTATTTTTTTGTATGGTGGAATGACTGATTTCAAATTCTTGTGAGACTTCTTTAAATCCCTTATCAGAATCATAAGCTGCTGCAAGCTTCTTTGTGAGGGCATCAGACAGCTCTTTGGATTTCACCATGGCGTTCACGCTCACTTCGACAGTCAGCAGCACACGCAGCTGAATGTCTCATGTTTAAACAGGGCAAACCTCCTTCAAAATCCTGGGTAACAATGTTCTTATCGTGTAGGCCTAATGTGACGTGCAGTCGGCTGATTCTAGCCCTTTCAAATGGGAATAAATTAGGCGTGCCCTAAATTATTTCTCAGTAAAAATATATTTTCTTTCACTTTTACCGAATGTTCAGTTTTAATTATTTTGTTACATTAATTGTATGTCTTAATATTGTAAAAAAAAAAAAAAAATGGACATTGACTACTAGTATGTCCAAATGTCAGAAAAACACAAGTTGACCTATAACCTCTTCTGAGCTTAAATCTTTTAGCTGTTTCTATTTGCCCTAAAGCAGCAAAAGAAGGCAAAGTTCAGCAAAGAAAATACCAGATTAGTTTATATAAGTGTATAGAAAGACATACATCTTCTTACTTAAAACTGTCCTAAAAGATCAACAGTATCTAAAAGTTAGTCTCTGATAAATGTGTAAAAACGATCTGACACATGAACAGAAGAATGCATCATCCTTTGAGTGATATACTGTTGGGCAAGTTTCTTTTTGTTGTTGTTATTGTTTTGTTTTTGTTAGCAAATAGCTCAATTGGAAAGTCAGAGATGTCCAACCAACCCTGAGTTTAATAGTCAACATGGCTACTGTGAAAGTTGCAAGACTGTTGATTTGCTCTGTGAAGGGTTCCTATCTAACATGTTAAAGCAATGGCAAATAAAGCTGTACTACATCCATTTCTAACACGTTCGTTAAGTGTTTGGATGCTTTAAATTCATTTAATTGCCCATAACAGCAATACAACTATTAGTAAATGCCATCGGTTTGGACTGGTAATGAGAAAATGCTTTAGTTAGATCAGTCACATTCAGGCTGCTGGTAAGGATGTAGCTAAAGGTCTAATTTGAATTTTTTATTTTTATTTTTTTGCTGTTATCTGTTTGTCAACATAATACTGGCCAACTGTTTGAGTGTAGAAGCTGATTTATTCGTGAATATTTCATAGGTTGGGGTTCAATGACTGAAAATGAGTGTAAAATGGCCAAAGTCCAAAGAAAAACTTTGAATGGCTTCCAGAAAGCCTGAAGATCCATTTGTGAGGAGCACTCTAAAAGATTACATGAAAGTTTGACATCTCATGAGGAAAATCTAAAGTGTTTTCAAGTCTCATGATGGATAAGAATATTTTTTTCTAGCTTGCATTCCTAATAGTTGTTGGTGCCATAAAAAGGACAGTTGTTTTCCGGCTTGAAACTAGCGGCAAAAAGGTTGGGTCAATCTTGGAATTCCAATTTCAGTGCCTTAAGGTAAAATTGGTTCTTTGTTAATCTATCTGTTATATTGACACAACAATAATTTAACAAATATTGGATGTACAAATTGGATGTATATGCTATAGGACTACTGAGCAAGATCTGTTTAGAACATTACAGAAAAGTCTGACTCTTTTCAAGCAAAGTCTAAAGTCTAAAAGCTGAATCATACAGTGCTGTATTGCTGCACTAAACTAGCATGCAGAAACTAGTAGTTACAGAAGTGCAAAAAGCTTCTCTAAGTTCGTACCTACTTGCCTATTTGACTCTGTGATTTGTGGTGAGTGAACTTTAATCTCACGTTGCCTCGGTCCTGTGTCAACGTGCCCTCTGAAAATGGCTAAATGTGCTTGGTGCTGATTCTGACCTTCCCAAAAAAAAGAGTGCTGTTCATGCGTGTATACAGCATCGGAAGATGAATGTATCTCTGTGTTCACATGCCTTGTTTTTCTTCAGCGCTCAGCAGCTTTCTGTGTTTTGGCAAGTGTTAAACACACCTAAGCACATCCGCAGACTGTTTTCTAGCCACTGTATCTCGCTAACCCTCCCCACCCTCCTGTCAGAAGGCTGGACCACACAAGCCTCCCCCCCACAGAACTCATCTGGTGTCACTGTTTTGTCTTTCTTTTCTCCCCCATGCGTCCTCTCCCCATCTTTTCTTTCTCTCCTGTTTGTTTTGTTGGTGTCCCTCTCGTCTCTTCCCCCTCTGTTCCAATAAGAACAATAGGTTATGGAGCGCGTTTTCCTGCGGCATTACTCACCAGGCACCAGCCGCCACATGCCATTAGGCTCAGCAGAGAGACGGGAGGCTTAGTCGTGGTGCTGGAGTACATCATGCCTGCCACCTAGTGTTGAGAGAACAAAACTGAGAGCTTTGTTAAAAAAAAAAAAAAAAAACTGCAGGTTCATGAGCTGGAGTCTGGATGGCAAATCTGCATCCAAATTTGTGGAAAGCAGAGTATAATACAAGTCGGTAATTTATTTATTTATCTTTTCCCTTCTTTAGTTGAACAAGACCGAATGGTGCTCCAAACCATGCTGTTTTCATTTCCGCAACCGCAATTGATTTTTTTTGCTCATTAATTGTTTAATGGAACACGATGCAAAAACTGCAGTGAGAACTCTCTGTTTTGGTTACGATTTGTTTACCCTCAAAATGAAAAGCACCTCCATGTAGGGTGTGAACGCCAGTTCTACACACTGACATTTTAATGGCATTCAATCTTAAGATGAGATTTCCAAACACACAACACAGTTATTTTAGAAGGTAAAAAAAATAGATTTATTATGTACAATTTTCTCATTACGTTTTAAAAATGTTTTCATGGAGGTAATCATAATTATTGATTCAGGCATTATTTTTGCAACGAAATGAGATTTCTTGCTTTGTGTTCAAAATAACTTCCTGCGGACCGTTCCTCGCTGCTGTAAACAATGGTTCCTAAATAAATTGGACAATTATCCAGTGCTGAGATGCACAATCGGAGAATGCTTTTGGCATTGATGGCTCAAACATCTACAGTAACAATCACTGATCATGCACATTGTAGCACCATGTCCATTGAGGACAAAGGATATTTTAAACATATGAATGCTTGTCAGGTCCAAATAAATGTTTGCATAAAAAGTGAGCTCGGTATAAAAAAAAACAACAACTGTTAGCACTCTGTTTATTATGTGTTGGTCAGTAATTTCTTCAAATGCCGAGCTGGACCATGCGGAAAGCAGGATGCAGATCTGATATTTTAATTGGGATTCTGCTGAGAGGTTATGAGCAGTAACTATGTTACCATCACTAGATACCTTTCCTAGCATCTTCGTTTTGGTAAATCATTTTTTTTTTTATCTTTCCAGTTTAAGCCTAATTAAACAGGATCTAGACAAAAGGATATAGAGAAGTATTTAAAACGAAAAAATGGAGACAAAAGTGATGACATTTCCCGTCCAAAAAAAGAAAACATTTGCGCAAGTACAGTACTGAATTCATTAAGTATGGCTTTGTTAATGGAGGTAACGATGCCCAGAGCACAATGTGTGGAGTGTGGCCTGATGCTATTGAACAAAACACTGAAGTTTTCGAAATGAAGGTGCCATCTAGAAACCAAACAGCCAATGCTCATGGGTAAACCCATGGATTTTTTTCAAGAGAAAGGAATACGGGCTACAACTGCAGAAGAGGTCGGTCGAGTCACTAACTTGTAACACAATCTGCTTTGAAAGCCAGCTACCTTGTAGCCAGACATATGGCTTGGAGTTAAAAAGCATTCAACATAGCACAACATTCCATTCTGCCTGCCGCTGTGGATATGTGACGTGAGATGATGGAGAGGCAGCTGCAAAGAAGTTGCTGACCATCCCAGTTTCAAATAATTTGTTTCAACTAATTTCATCCTTTTTTCATTTCTATGAGTACTTTTATAAGCTATTTTAGTGGTCAGACGCCTGACATGAACCTTTATTTTTATTCTGGTCACAGTTTGAGCTCTTCCACCTATTTCTTGGCCTGTTTGTAATCTGATTGTATGTGCTGGTTTATAAACACCTGATAAATAAATGTTGTCGTGATCATCAAATTACACCATTTGATTTTGATATTTAATATGGATCAACCAAAAGTTAATCTATAATAACAATCCAATTTTGGTAAACCATTGGATTGTTGATATTCCAACTGGGCTCTGTGCCAATTTGGACAGGAAAAGTTGGGCCCTGAAGTGAAAAAGGTAAAGAACCCCTGCCTGGCAGCTTCAGCCCTAGCATTCTTCTACTGATGTACTCACTATCCCTCCTCTGTACATGTCCAAATCATCTCAGTCTTGCCACATCTCTTAAACATCTAACACGAGGTGGCCCTCTGATGTACTCTTTCCTAGTACTATGCATCCTCATCACTCCCAAAGAGAATCTTAACATCACCATCTCTGCTACCTCCTGTCTCTTCCTCTGTGTCTCTATATCATACAGCATCACTGGTCTCACCAGCTTGTAGACATTTCCTTTCCCCATGCAGCTTCCTCAGGCTTTCTCTGTACTTCTCCGTCAATATCCTCAAAACAAATACTGCATTTGTAGTACTTTTTCTTGGAATGAAACCATACTGCTGTTCACAGATTCTCACCTCTGACCTAAGTCTAGCTTCCACTACTCTTTCCTATAACTTCATTGCATGACTATTAACTGCATTCCTCTGTAGTTGACACCACTCTGCACATCTCCTTTGTTCTTGAAAATTGGTAACAGTACACTTCTCCATTCCTCAGGCATTTTCTCTCTCTCTCTCTCACTCTCTAAGAGAGAGCCTGGTCAAAAACTCTACTGCTGTCTCACAGACACTTCTATATCTTCATCAGATCCAACTTTCCACTCTTCATCTTTTTCAATGCCTTCTTTACTTCATCTTTGTTCATCTTCGATACTTGCTGATCCACATTGGTCACTTCATTTGCTCTTTTTTTGTCTTTCATTATTCTCATTCATCAACTCTACAGAGTACTCTTTCCATCACACCTGTTGCCCCTGTCAGTGAGTTTCCATCTCAATCTTTAATCACTCTAACCTGCTGAGCATCCTTCCATCTCTATCTCTCTGCCTCGCCAACCTGTATAAATCCTTCTCTCCATCCTTACTGTCTAACCTATCATAAAAGTCACGGTATGCCATTTGTTTGGCCTTAGCTACCTCTACCTTCTATGCTGCATCTCCCTGTATGTCTGACAATTCTCTTCAATCCTCGCTGTGCCCCACTTCTTCTTAGCTGCTCCCTTTCTCTGAACACACTCCTGCACTTCCTCAGTCCACCACCAAGCCTCCTTGTCAGCTTTCCTTCCAGACGACATACTAAGTGCTCTCCTACCTGTCTCCTTGGTAGCATTAGCTGTACACTGCAAAAACAGAACTAAAAATAAGTAATTTTTTCTCGAAATTAGTGCATTTGTCCTTGATTTGAGCAGGTAAATAAGATTATCTGACAATGGAATGAGTAATTTTACCCCTAAAATAAGATAATTAGATATAATGCACTTGAAATAAGATGATGGAGATGAGTTCTTCCTATTTTAAGTGCAAAAATCTTATTCCACTGGCAGATTATTTTATTTACCTGCTCAAATAAAGTATAAATACACTCATTTCAAGAAAAATTTACTTATTTTTAGTTCAATTTTTGCAGTGTAGTCATCCAGCCATCTGGCAGTATCTCTTGGCCACCCAAAGCCAGTCTCATATCCTCCCTGAAACCAACTTTTTTTTCTTTTTCAGCTTCCACTACATAATGCTCTGCTTTGCTTTTGTCCTCATAATCTTGCTCACCACCAGAGTCCTTCTACACACCACCATCCAGTGTCTGGTAACATTCTCAGCAATCACTACCTTGCAATCACCGCGTTCTTGCAGGTTACATCGTCTACACAATATGTAACCTACCCGTGTTCTCCTACCGCCAGTCTTCTAAATCTCCCAGCCTTTTCTGGAAGAAAGTATTTTCTACAGCCATTTCATTCCTCTTTCCAAAGTCTACCATCTGTCCTGTTCTGGATGGAAAACCTCCTCGTCACTTCCTCATCGCCTCTGTTGCCTACTCGAATGTGTCCATTGATATCTGCACCAATCTCCACCCCTCGGGGGATACACTTTCCTCTTCTGCATCATGTCAGCCACCTTTCTAGTTTTTCCTGACATAGTCCGAACCTTCAAAGTCTCTACTCTCAGTCCTGGACTCTTGCCTTTCCTCTTCTCTGCCTACGGACACCACGCGGACACGTGCCATTTAACCAAGAGCTACCATTGACAGAACCCACCTTATGTAATTTTATAGCAATGTATCGTATTTTACACTTGTTAAGGTCTTTTTTTATTTACATCTCTGCTTACATGGAGCAAACCACTGTCAGACATTTCTTTCTGTGCATAAAAATGCAGAGAACAAAGCAGAAGGATCAGCATTTTTTTTTTCCTTCAGTCCTCCTCGCTATCTTTAAATGGCAACAATTTATGTCCACCCATGTGTTCAACCAGAAAGGAAGCGCCAGATGTGAATGTGAGTGAGCTACACAGAGGGATAAATCTGTGTTAATGTCAAAAGATAAAGAAATAAGCAGCATGTTACCCCCCCTCTCTTGTAGAACAGGAGTGTTGGCAGTGGGGAGGAAGAAGAAGGGGAGGGGGGGGGTTGCAGACTTCTCAACCTCCTTTCTTGTTAATCTGATGGAGAGAACAATCCACGAGTGAGAAGCAGCAGGCTGCCAGCAGACAGTGGGGGAGTTTTCTCTATCTCTCTCTTGTTTGGTGCCCATATCTCTTTCCCTCCCCTACTCTCACTCCCTTCTGCCCCTTTCTCCCTCTATGTCTTTTAGCTTCGCCCCTCTCCTCTTTCCATCTCCTCTCCCGCTCCTGCCGTCTCCTCTGATAAATCTCTCACCCACCGCTTTTCGCTTCCTCTGTCTCTCCCCATCTCTCTTCTTTCCCTCCTGGCCGTTCCTGTCAGGACTGTATCTATTGCTTTATCCCCGCTCCGCTCCCTCTTCCTTCTCCTTTTGTTTCATCTCTCGCGTCTCCCTCTCTTCCCATTTGACATCTTCGCCCCTCCGTTCACTTCCTCTTTTCCTCTCCTTCTCACTCAGTCTCCGCCTGCAGGACTATTCGATAGATTAGGTTCAGCAGTGGTGGCAGTGTTGCTGATTCAGCCATATTATTTTAAATGACCCAAATCCTGCAGTCTGGAGAAACTTCATATGCTCTCCAATTGCATTTCTTACCCTTCTGTCTGGCAAACGTTTTAATGTGCTTTACCATACACAAATGTGTATTTTTTTTTACTGAGCTAAGGATGCACTTCTTAGTTCAAAAATAAAAATAAATCATTCTCAGTATCCATAGCTCTCAAATGTTCTGGTATGAATATCAGCAGCAGACCTAGAGGCTTCTTTCAGGCCTAATTTCTTTCACTATCCGCCATTGTCTGTCTTTCTGCTAATCACAGTCAAGCTGGGTTGGCGTGTTCATGAAGATAAGACCGTATTTCTTTTCCTCTTCAGAAGCACTATCAAACTCCTTGATAGAAACTTTCTTTACAGCCATGTCGACAAATGACTTTTGATTACCGTGCATAGATTGTCACTTGCAAATTGACACCCTGACTACATACATTTTTTTTGCTTTCTTTGATACACCCCATATTTTGCTTTTGTTCTGTCACCAATGTGGCACTTCTATTGGCAAGACTTGAAAGGAAACAGCAAACCAAATTTACATTTGCATACATTATTCAATGGTTGCTAGACAGCATGACGTGAAAGGAACAAAGTTTCACTGAAAGTTACATTAAAGAGAACGCTGTCATTGTTAACTTTTTAAATGATATTTTGGACTTTTAAATGGTGTGCACAACATGAAAACGTAGGTCCATCATGCATTGTAGCAACAGTTCATGATGTCCTTAGTGGTGTGATGATGTGGCATAGTTTCTTGGCACACATAGGCCATTTTAGTAACGGTTAAGCATCATTTAAATGCTACAGTCCACCTTGGCTATTACCATGTCCATCAAGGATGGGATTGGTGAATTGTGTCAATCCAGTCCAATCCGACTTTATTTACAAAGCATTCCAAAAAAAGGTAAAAAACAAAGCAACTGGACTTGTTTTCCGTAGTTGAAGACGTTTCGCTTCCTCTCCCGGAAGCTTTCTCAATTCAAAAAGTCTGGAGTAATGATGAGTAACAAGCTTTATACCATTCCAAACAAAGGCCTGTAATGGCTTAGATAACATGCAAATTCAACCGAAACAGGACCACCCCTTAGTAATGGGCGGTCGTTAAAACCATTAAGCCAGCGGAATGGACCGAAACTGGTCCACTCCTCTGTAACGAGGAGTCGTTAGAGTTGTTATTGGCTTGGCTTAAAGGAACAATGTTTTAATCACCTGAATGAGGGTGAGAGTTAAGTTGACGATTGGCTGGAATTAATCCTATAGCTGTGTTGTAAGTTTTTGAGAGTTGGAACCTAAGGCCTCCTCCTCTGTTTAAGGTTGGTCTTTCTCTCTTGACGTAGATGGCTTCCTTCACACCCCTTTCAAACCATCTGTCTTCTTTGTCCAAAATGTGAACATTTTGGTCCTCAAAAGAGTGTCCTTTGTCCTTTAGGTGTAAGTGGACAGCAGAGTCTTGACCTGAGGAGGTAGCTCTCCTGTGTTGAGCCATGCGTCTGTGGAGAGGTTGTTTGGTCATGCGTCCACAGACGCATGGCTCAACACAGGAGAGCTACCTCCTCAGGTCAAGACTCTGCTGTCCACTTACACCTAAAGGACAAAGGACACTCTTTTGAGGACCAAAATGTTCACATTTTGGACAAAGAAGACAGATGGTTTGAAAGGGGTGTGAAGGAAGCCATCTACGTCAAGAGAGAAAGACCAACCTTAAACAGAGGAGGAGGCCTTAGGTTCCAACTCTCAAAAACTTACAACACAGCTATAGGATTAATTCCAGCCAATCGTCAACTTAACTCTCACCCTCATTCAGGTGATTAAAACATTGTTCCTTTAAGCCAAGCCAATAACAACTCTAACGACTCCTCGTTACAGAGGAGTGGACCAGTTTCGGTCCATTCCGCTGGCTTAATGGTTTTAACGACCGCCCATTACTAAGGGGTGGTCCTGTTTCGGTTGAATTTGCATGTTATCTAAGCCATTACAGGCCTTTGTTTGGAATGGTATAAAGCTTGTTACTCATCATTACTCCAGACTTTTTGAATTGAGAAAGCTTCCGGGAGAGGAAGCGAAACGTCTTCAACTACGGAAAACAAGTCCAGTTGCTTTGTTTTTTACCTTTTTTTGGAATGACCATGACCTGGATGACTGAGAATCTTCACCAGCATATTTACAAAGCACTTTAAATTACCAAAGGGACCAAAGTGCTGTACAAAATGCATCCATTGTAAGGAAACAAACATAAACTACAGAAATGAAATATAATATGGAATATAATAAATGGAATATAATTAAAATACATTAGCGGTCATGGAATAAAATCTAAAAAAAAAAAAAAAAGCAGAAGCTAACATCAACATTGTGTCAAAGGCCAAAGCAAAGAAATTAGTTTTAAGAAGAGATTTAAAGTCAGACGGTGATGTGGCCTATCTGCTAGCTCATTACACATTTTGGGACCTGCCACAGCAAAGCTACGTTCGCCCCTAAGCTTTCGCTTTGTATTCGGCAATAAGTAACTGATCAGCTGGCCTAAAGGACCGGGGTGGTGTATAATGATGTAACAGCTCCAAAAAGCTAGCAAGGGGCAATGCTAAGAAGAGCTTTAAAAACAAACAATGAATTGTGTAAAGCAACATTTGAGCTACAGTAATTATGAAAATGAGGAGTTATAAGTGAGGAGTGAGATGTGCTTGAGGGCGACTGAGCCCAACCAATAAATACTTCACAAGAACAGAGAAGAATCAGTTCAAGGCTAAAAGATTGAAGTTCTTTCTGGCCAGCACATGTCATACTTCACAAGAAGTCAAGTGCAGAACTCCTGTGGAGTCTTCATTGTCTCTCGCGCCCCACTTGATATTTTTCGCACACCACCCAAGGAAGAAATTCTGCCCAGAATATGCATCAAGCTGCAAGAACCCCAAAACCAGTGCTGCACGAAGAGACTGACTTCCTTTTCTAATTGCGGTCCTGGGAGAAAGATCACATTTCTGTGTTTTTGTGGAGTATGTATTGGTCCAAAATCACAAGAACAGAAGAAATAACAGATCTCTGTTAATGTGTTGCATAAACATTTGTCAGCAGTGCCCCTTCACTTATAGCATCAATTCAGTAACACTGATGTTGAAATGTAAATGTTTTCAAAAAAAACTTTCTAAACACATATTTCTAATAAATTCTGAAATTCCTAAGTGTTGGTTGCCTGAATGATATTGAATTAGGATGCTATTGCTATACAACCATTAGTGTTATGCCCACTAAACCATAGCCTGTTGTGTTTTTCATATATGCTGCATACAAGATCAGTACATTCATGCTAGTGTCTGTTATGATATTTGTATTACACACTGGATTAAAAAGCCAAGTGAAACTTTGAACATCACCTACAAAGAGGTAAACTCACCATTTAGAGGGCCATAGTGAATGAATAGACAGGTCCAACTACTCACATCAGTACAATAGTCTGGTTTACAGTTTCTATGTGTTTGTTTTATGTACAGTATTAAAATGTATTCTTGTTTTTTGTAAAGTATTGGATTGATTTTCTCTATTTAACATTGATTGATGAGTTTTTCTTTATATGGTTTAAGAGCTAACTTCAGGTACTCAAAGCTTGCTAAGCTATTAGAAAAATGTTACCATGATTACAGTACTTGACATTTGCTGACTGTGAGCTGCTTTCACAGAGAACCATAAACATTTTGGAAACAAAAAGAAAAATTAAAGGAGCAATAAGTAAGATATTTACTCACCAAAATCATTCTCGCTTGTCACCCAGGATGGAAGTAACTTATCCCATAAACAATCAGTCATCTCCATCAACAATGTATTAGTCATGTTTTTTTCCTTCAAACCTGGAGGTATGGTGTGAAACAACTGTGGTGCAGTGTGTAGCGTGTGTTTACTTCCTGGTTCCTGAACCGATCATATGAGAGTTCCCAGGGTTCCCAAAACAGAGCTCAGTGTATTTTATTTTGTGTTGGCAAAAGCGCAGCAGCCTGCAAACATGGCAGCCAGTAAGAAATGCGGACGAGAAATAGAACAGAATACAACATCATAGATCTGTCCTGTGTTAAGTAGAAATTCAGTGGGGTTTCACAGCAGCAGGACTGTGGAGGAAACTGCTGTTCTCCGTAGCAGTCATTGTGTATGCGTTGCTCTGATTTGCAACACTAGGTGTCATTATTAGTTGTTGCTCCTTTAAACTTTGATGTAACACTGTGTGTTAAAGTTATCACCACCTAATGTTCACTCTTCCTTACTACAATGCTTGGCCATGTAACAGGCTCATGGCTGTAGCCCATGGCTACTGTTTCAATTTTAAGCTGATAAGAGAATACAGTGTGATTTTAACATAGGAAGTAGACTCCATTTTTGTCAATGGGACTAACTCAGTCCTGGAATTACAGCTATGTTGGACTTTCAAAATAAGAGCTATACATTCTCTACAAAATAAAATTTTCATATTTCACAAAGCACATTATTGTAGAATAGGGTTTGACAATAATGCTGGAGCTCAGTCCCTGTTGGAAATGGGACAACTTTGGTCCTTGAAAATTAAACGTAATCATATTTTCAAAATAAGAGCATCCAGGTTTCATAGTTACCATTTCAACTAAAGCTCTTAATAGAATACACAGTGATTTTAGTATATGAAGCTGGTTAAATTTTACTACCTTGATTGAACTTTATTAATACTAAAATTAACTATACTGAACTTTGAAAATAAGTGCTCTAGAAAATAAAGGCCTAAATATATTACAAAGCTGAATTTTTCAGAATTAGGACAATTAATAGGATTAGGAAGTGTCTTGAACTTTACCAATAGTGGAATTGGGTTTAATTAATCCATCCATCCATCCATCCATCCATCCATTGTCTTCCGCTTATCCGGGGTCGGGTCGTGGGGGTAGCAGCTTCAGTAGGGAGGCCCAGACGTCCCTCTCCCCGGCCACTTGGGCCAGCTCCTCAGGAGGAATCCCAAGGCGTTCTCAGGCCAGCTGGGAGACATAGTCCCTCCAGCGTGTCCTGGGTCTTCCCCTGGGCCTCCTCCCGGTGGGACGTGCCCGGAACACCTCACCAGGGAGGCGTCCAGGAGGCATCCTGACCAGATGCCCGAGCCACCTCAACTGGCTCCTCTCGACGTGGAGGAGCAGCGGCTCTACTCTGAGTCCTCCCCGGATGACTGAGCTCCTCACCCTATCTCTAAGGGAGAGCCCAGACACACTACGGAGAAAACTCATTTCAGCCGCTTGTATCCGGGATCTCGTTCTTTCGGTCACGACCCAAAGCTCATGACCATAGATGAGGGTAGGAACGTAGATCGACTGGTAAATCGAGAGCTTCGCCTTTTGGCTCAGCTCTCTCTTCACCACAACGGACCAGTACAGCGCCCGCTTCACAGCAGACGCTGTACCAATCCACCTGTCGATCTCCATCTTCCCCTCATTCGTAAACAAGACCCCAAGATACTTAAACTCCTCCACTAGGGGCAGGCACATCCTCCCCAACCCGGAGGAGGCACTCTACCCTTTTTCCGGCTCAAGACCATGGTCTCGGATTTGGAGGCACTGATTTTCATCCCGGCCGCTTCGCACTCGGCTGTGAACCGCTCCAGTGAGAGCTGTAGATCACACCCTGATGAAGCCAATAGGACCACGTCATCCGCGAATAGCAGAGACGCAATCCTAAGGCCACCAAAACGGATCCCCTCAATATCTTGGCTGCGCCAAGAAATTCTGTCCTTAAAAGTTATGAACAGAATCGGTGACAAAGGGCAACCTTGGCGGAGTCCAACTCTCACCGGAAACAAGTCCGACTTACTGCCGGCAATGCGGACCAGACTCTGACACCGGTCGTACAGAGACCTGACAGCCCTTATTAAAGGGTCCAGTACTCCATACTCCCAGAGTACCCCCCACAGGATCCCTCGGGGGACACGGTCGAATGCCTTCTCCAGATCCACAAAACACATGTAGACTGGTTGGGCAAACTCCCATGCCCCCTCAAGAATCCTGCTGAGGGTATAGAGCTGATCCAGTGTTCCACGGCCAGGACAAAAACCACACTGCTCTGCCTGAATCCGGGTTTAATCTAACCTTTCAAAATAAAGCTAGCTGGTATTTTTTTAATAAAAAAAGTTCCATATTATGGCTTCTCCTTTCTAAAATAATGGCCTAAGTCTTTTTAAAGCACACAAAATAATACAGCGATAAGTTATTACGTAGATTAGGTAAAACAATTACTTTTAGCATAAAATAACATACTGTCGGCCATTATTTTAGGAAGGTGATGCTATTTTATAGTTACACTTTAAACCTATAATAGAATATAATGTGACTTTACCTTTGTTCTTATACTTCGGATGCAATACTTTACTTCGCCTAACGCAATTTCAGAAAAAAGGCCAGGTTTAGGGGGATGTCTTTGTGTCCTCTAATGAACTCTGAAGGCTTTCTAATTCAGATCTAGAAACACGTGGATGGCAGATTCGATATGTGCCTTGTGTTACCAGATAGCTAAATCCAATTAACATGGACACAGGTAAACATATAAAGGTGACCTTTGACCCATACCAGATGGTATAACAGAAATAAGGACTCTCATGAAAAGCCTGTGTCACACAAGAATGCCTATTTGGTGATTTTCAAGGAACTGATGCAAACAGACTAATTCAGCCACAGAACTTTTAGCTCTGGTCCAATAAATCCACAAAGCAGCAGGCCCCATCAACATTTCATGAGGAATTGTTATAGTTTGTTGGGTTTGTTGATAACTAGCACAAACTGTTGGCAGGTCAGTTTACCTAAATGTTCCTGAAACACTCTCCTGGTCTTGTCTAAAATTCTGCATTAGTAAAACAAAATCAGAAAACATTCCCCAGACACTCAGTCTTTAATTCGAAATGTTCACTAAAGTTTCCTTTTGGCTTATGATCACAAATAATTCTGTAGTGACCTTCGTCGAGCACTTACTGTGCAAATGTTAAGAAAACCCAACAAATGTTTTTCCTCCAGTCATTCACAATCCCTAACTCTGTTAAAACCATACTGCTTAAATACACTGAACTTTTTTTAGCTGTGCTTTGCCAAAATATCCTTCCTCAATACACACCTAAAAGAGATTTGATATGTAGTGATTGTTTAGTTTAATTCATTTTAGTTTATATAGTGCAAATTCACTGCAAATGTTATCTCAAGCTACTTACAATACAAATAAATCTATATTCTGACTCAAAATGCATTAAGAGATTTGGATTCAATTACATACATTACCACTTGAGCCTAGATATATTAGAGTGCAATCAGATCCGGTGTCAATAGGTAAAAACCTATCTGACTAATCTTTTACAAATCAAAGTTGGACATTTTTTAAAGGTGTAAATATTCTTTTGTTATTACCAGCATACACCTAATATACATTTGAAATGTTAAAATACAAATTTTTCTCCAAACTTTCAATTGATTTTCACTAAAGTTCTGATCTCAGGGTACTAAAAGTTGTACTTTAGTTTGTTGTACAAATGTAACATTTATGCTCTGTTTAAGTTTTTGCTAAACATGTGCAAGAACATTGTGAATATAGCTGGTGTAGTTCACACAGATAAAAGGCTTCACATAAAAAGTGGTGACATTTTTCACTTTGCCTATATTTTTCTTCTCTGTTGTGCAGCCAGTTCTTTGGGATTTGAAAAGTCAAGCTGAACGAGCATCTTATTCAGGTCAGCTGTCTAACGATTGGTGCGTTCAAACAGAAGAAAGCAACAGGATGAGGCAAAGCTGCGTCCAAAGGTGCCGTCAACTTCTTGTTTGCTTTGAACAAGTGTCAGAATCACCATCTGCCCTGTCTTCTGGATGATATAACGTAAATTATCTATACACGTCTCACTGTGTGGTCACGCTCAGCCTGACACTCTGCCAGCCCAGCATGGTGTTCTTACTCAGATCCTGCAGATAACACAGCCTTGTGCTACATGGATGATCGCAGCGGGAAGGTTTGGCTGGAAAGCAATATTTAACAAAGTTTGACCATTATGAACCCGCGCACACGCGCACATACGCACTTGTTTGACACGGCATGCTTGTTTAGGGGGGAAAAAAAGACACGGCAGTGCATGCTCAAATGCACATGCCAATACACAAACGCCCGGGTGTCCCAGCTCTTTGCCTGATTTGTGGTCTTTAGTTGGCATTTTGATTGGTTAGAGTTGCTCCCTATGGCTACACACCATGCTCCATATCAACTTTATCATCCAACAAAACAAAAAATGTTGGATCTCAGAGGACTCTCTATCTCTCTCTGAAGATCTTCAACTTCTTCCACACTTCCTTCACCTCAGTTCCCCCCCCCCCCCTCTATTTTTTGTTACATTATTCTGTTACCTCGGCACAAGAAAAATCCAACAGAGCGCATAAATGTCGTTTTTCCCCTTGTGTGATATACTATCTGGGTTATTACCAAGCGTGTAGGTGTTAAAATGGAGAGGAATGTAAAAAAAAGAAGAGGAATGACAATGAAAAGAGGCAGACCGAGAGCAAAGAATAGACAGACGAAGGAGGGTGCAAAGAAAGCGGCAGAGGAGTGCGGGAAGCCGGGGTGAAAAAATACGAAGGCTCCGGCTGTCCCAATTTCAATCAAGCAAACGTCGAGGAGCATTCCTAGCCTTTTTGATCAATTAATCTAGCAGATGGCACGAGCGCAGTGAGGAGAGATAACGCCGAATGAGCGAGCCAGGAGAGAGGGAACGAAGCAGGTATAAGGTGTGAAAGTTCCTCCCTTTTCATCTGAAAGCTGGGATTTTTTATTTTATTTTTTCACTTTGAAATGCAGCACCTGATAAGACAGAAGGAACACGTGAAAGACAGACAGTTATAAGCAATACGTTATCACCCCCACCCCACCCCTCCAAAACCTCCCGTGCAATGCGTATTTTGGTGATAGACGGGTGCTTATTCGACGCGGGTGTCATGAAACAGAGGAGCAGATTGCTAAAGAAAAGCCAGCTGAGGAGCTTAGCTGGCGGCCGCGGATAGAAGCCTAATATCCGGAGATAATCAAAGGAAGAAGAAGCTACGTTTTGTCGCTCTTGCAGAAGCTACCAGCTGGGCAAATCCGTTCTTCCCAAGCAAACCCCCACACACACACACACACACACGACCCCCGACTGTTTCGTTTAGAGCCATGTAGATTTTTATATTCAGTGGTTTCCGCAATCATTTGAGTAAAATACAAAGGACTTTAAACAGAGAGTAGAAGATGAAAGAATGCAGCCAATGAGGAGTGAAGGTGAAAGAGCACATAAGACAAAATCATACGTAGAGATAAACATCCACTGCTGCCACTTGTCTTCCATCTTTTTTTTTTCTTTTTCTTTTAAGCAACCTCCATTGCTCAGCAGCCGAACAAATCAGGGTCAGGCTGAATGCGAGTGTACCTTAATTTACACCCCGTGCATAAACGGAGACAGAAATCAAAACAGATACGGAGGCAAAAAGGCGCTGCCGGTGCTCTGGATTAACCCCGGGCTGTTTTATCTCCAAAGCAAATTGCCTTGTAGACAAAAAGAACTAATTTGTGGGGTTAGAAAAACAAGGAGAACTCAATGAGGAGCGCTTGCCCCGCACGTCAGTGCTCCTTCTCTCCCGCCGACGCAACGTCTCTAATCGATGAATATTGAGTGGATCCCGCCACATGTGTTTCAGAGAGAAAGAGAGGGAGCACCCACTATCGTTCATTTCTCATATTGATATTTTTCTTGCCCTATTTTTTTTCCCCTCTCTGCTCTTCCTTCCTTCATGCTCCTGAAGCCTCTGTCAGCAGAGTGAAAAGTTTCTCTGCTCTAATAACTGATCGTAACTTTCCAGCTGTAATGACTGCAGGTGTTTTGCCCCATTTTTTCTCCCCCTAATGAAAAGGTTGAATCGGCTGTGTTGCTCACCATTGTTACTTGCTCGGCCTCCATTTCACTTCAATTTGGTTAAAAAACTCTCATCTGTGAGATGTAGCAAGCCTGAAACTGTCCAAGGTTTGTTGGTAAAAGAGTAAAAAAAAATAAAAAATAAATTGTGCGATTACGGTTCCTATTCATTTACTGCAAAATTTGACACAGCCTCGTTACATAAAATGTCAGTCTGAGCACAGTGGTTTTCTAATATGACACCTTTGTAGCAGTGGGTTAACTTGACAAATGATGAGCTGCAGAGGTTTGCAGATTATTTGTCATTTTATTAAACTGCATACATCATCATTTTTACAACTTTTCCTTCGCAGTTGTCTCAAGACTTGTAGCTCACAATAGTCCCATTATTTTTCCATGAACAAAAATGCATATATGTTAAAATAAAAAAGTGGGAAAGAAGAAAATACAGCACAAGGCAGCTGAAAACGACAAGAAATTGGAGAAGAGTCATGAGATTGGGTTAGGAATGCCAAAATCAAGAATCAGATCAACACCCAGTCGCTATTTTGGGGGACAAAACACTCTTATGCGTTTGCCAAAACAGGGATTAATTAAATAAATATGATCACATATTTGGGAATTTGCTTGAGAGATAGGGTTTTTAGTATCGTAGCAGTTGTGATTAACTATAATCACAACGGTTGCAAATGACCACTTGGGACTAGCTGTAATTTGAAATACAAAAATGCAAGCAAATTGTACCGCATGCATGCAAATATTTTATCTTCTACTTGGGTTATGACCAACATTGTAATTCTGATTGGCACAGCCATACATCAACATGCTCCTCACAGCAACTATTTCTCCTAAACAGCCAACTTGGTATTAGCCTTTTGCAAGTCTCACTTTTCTCCACATAATCCTCCTGTATTTAACTTGTAAGAATTTACTTACACTCCAGTAATATAGCCAACCTTCTCCCAGTTAGTTTGACCCTAAAAAGGCACTTTAAGCTCATTTTAGATTTGGTTGTAAAATGTTTTACAATGATAAAATTTGAATTTCAGTTGAATTTCAGTATATCCCAATATATGTATTTGCCTCACAACTTAACTTCTAAACATTTGTATAATATTGTGAAACTATAATTGATAAATTGCCATTGTAGACATACTAACAAGAGCAGATGACACACAAAAATACATCCCAGAGAGTTCAACACTGATCAGACTGACCTTTTCAGACATCTTGGTGTCACTAACCTTTCATCTTGCATGTTGTGCAATGTAATTAATTCCCATTGTCACATGTCAGCGTGCCCCTTCAGACTTTCCTTCTCACACCTTCCAACCAAGAAAACTTTTTTTAATTTTTTGTCTCCAGTATTTGCCAGTCTTCATGGCTTTTACATTTAAAATACAGGCATATCGTATTAATGCTGAAAAACAATACTTCTGACTGGCCGAAGGGACACAATCTGTGACTCAGAGCAATTATTCAAGTATTGATTTTTTTTTTTTTCTATTGAAGAGAAAAGTCACAGGCAGCTTGAGTGAGAGCGTCTCATTTGAGCCACAACTTACCAAAGACAAACTAAGTCTTGAAAATTTGGAAGGAAGCGTGTCAAATGCAGATTTAATAAAGCTTAACTTTTAAAATGTGTTTCTTTTTGTGTGTGTGTGTGTGTGTGTGTGTGTGTGTGTAACCGTCAACTTCTTTACAAATACTCCTCTAAAGCAAATATGACAGTGGGTTGAATGTTTATAAAATATTATCCGCAGTTTTCCAAATTTATTTAGTTGTGCTGTGACCCTGTTCTGAGAAGCAATCAGCAAGAAAACTAACCTCTGTTCCATCAGAGACGCTGCACGAGTTATGTACTGAAGGTAAAATAACAACCCAAAACCTCTTTAACAGAAGCTCTTTTTCAAAGGATTGCCTATGCCTTTAAATAAATGTTTAAATAGACATGTTGAATAAATGTGAAAAATGTTCTGGGTATCAAGCAAAATATTTCTTAGAAACCATGTTTTGCTTGTGTTGTACAAGAAGTACACTCAAAAAAAGTGAACCAGGGCGCTTGTCCACTTTATGTTAACATTACATTTCCAGGTAAAAACTTGTTTGTTGGGTTAAATGTATTTTTCTTTGAAAGTAAATATACTTTTTTATGTGTTACCCATAGATTAAATGTTAACATATAGGGGACAACTGCCTTTTATACTCATTAATATTGTAGGTACATATCCAAAGTCAGTGTCAGTTATTAAAGGTTTAGCTGCACTTCATGACATCACCTAAAAATCCTTCTACACTGAAAGACAAATCACATTATTTGTACTGTGATAACTAACATATTGTTCAGCTCTTGTATCATTTGTGCTAAATCCACACTTTCCTAATTCTTCTCTTTCCCATGTGTGAACATCTGTGTCAAATGTGAAAAATCTACAGCAGCAGGAGTCCATTAAAAGCCTCAATATCTTGTTGGTATGCAAAGTATGAATTCATAAGACTTGACACGGCCAAGTTGAATGGACTGCAATATTAATAACGCACATACTGGTATTGTTATGACCATATACTGGCAATATATGCCATAGCGTTGATATATTTTGTACCACCTTACCGATGCTGAACATTCTCACCTGAAGGTTTCCAACGAGCTACGCTGTAGCTTGGAAACACTGCAGACTTGCTGACTGCTCAGAGAATTATTACTGTTCTTAAATAAAATGAAGGGCACTTCGACCTCATGCTGTTGAGAGATTTCCTTGAAAATTCCCTTTTCTTTCTAGTATCAATTAAATTAATCCCTGAACTTAAAATTGACGTAATTGGCCGAAGGGGCGGCTGATGTCGTGATTTTGGGACGTAATGCGTTCGTAAACATCTCCGTTTTCTTGGAAAATACCCAGTGAACGAGAAGCACAGTAAAGCGAGCGTCGCCGAGGCAGAAGAGCTCTCTGTATAAGTGCAGAGCATTTACATGCAGACCACACATGGCCCGGCACCAATGAGCTGCGCCAGATAGAACATGTAAGCCCAATTTATTCTGAGAATATTACTTATTAATTTGCATAATGATTCAGATGATTCAGACATTTGTTAGAGGCGGAGTACCCTGATTGATGGAAATTTAATTATGACACCTCTTAGTTATTAAACGGTAATCAGGCTAAGCCACTTATCTTTAATACTTACCTTTAGCACATGAGGGCCGGAAGAAATTAATGGCAAGCAGCGGTCGCACTCTCAAATCATTTCTTCCTTATACCTTATCATGCCTCTGCCTTAAAGCTGGTTTCCATTTGGCCACAACACAGCGATTTCCACTAATCAAATGCGGCCCACTTCATGAATTAGTTTCGGCTAGTTTCTGCTATATTTGTGCATTTTGCTAATTCTTTTCTGTTAAGAGTAAAGAAGTGTGGGAGACTTATTAATGAAGGATGATAGAGAAGCTTCGGGACACTGAGGACCTCTGCACTATTTAACCTATTGTAAGGCACCTTTTAGCCATAATCAATCTAAACGCCGACTGACTTGGGTTCTTTGGCTCCAGCTGAAACACAAACTGCTTTTATAGATCACATCTTAGCTGGACATTTATCTATGTGGCTGAAACCTGCTGGGCTCCAGCGGGAGCCCCGCGTTAGATCCTTTCACATGAAAATAACTCCAGAGAGCAACTGGCAGCGATCCAAAAGACGCAACAGCTTTAGGCACTAAACGGAAAACAATTATACAATAATAACTTTGAAAATGTCAAATATCTCCTTGTTTACAGATGCTCAAGGACTTGTTTTCAATTAGCTGATTTGCAATATGTGAACTAACAGCTGTCGTCAGAGCACAGCGAGAAGCGGCAGACCTGTTTGGCAGAGTTACGTTATCCCTGCCCCTAAATTTTGTGCGAGCTCCTTATTTAAAGTAGGAGCTCGTTTTCTGCAGCGGTTATAGACATTTGTGTATGTTATTTCAAACGCATTTAAACTTATTTTCCTGTGCAGTCTAGGCAAGCAGCGAATTTCAGTCAAGTATTTTTCTGCTGGATAAGTCTGTAAAAAGAAAACAGTGTGTAGAAAAAATATGCGTTTCCAGACTTTACTCTGTTTATTATCCATCCAAGGGTTTTATCTGTCCATCCATCCATCCTTCCACCCATCCATCCATCCATCCATCCACCCATACATACATACATACATACATACATACATACATACATACATACATACATACATACATACATACATACATACATACATACATACATACATACATACATACGTTTATCATCAGACCATGGTTTTATTTTTTCATTCATTTGTCTATCCATCCATACATCCATACATCTGTCATCCATGTGTCCACCCATGCATCCATCCATCCATTTATGCATCCATTGATCCATCTGTTTATCACCAGTTCGTGGTTTTATCTATTCATCCATCCATCCATGCACCCATCCCGTCTTGCATCCATCCATCTATCATCCGTACATCCATTCCTCCATCCATTCCTCCATCCATCCGTCCAGCCAACAAGCCAGCCATCCATCTGCTTACAGTAAGTTTTGCTACTTCCTATGTAAAGCCTGACTCCTTAAGAAATTTCTACAGTGAGTCCATTGTGAGGTCTGGTATCCGAAGAAAAAGGATTGAGATTGTTGGAAATGAAACTGTGGGAACCCAGAAGAAAGACTGACAGTGATGCTTAGCATCAGAGATAATAAAAGAAACATTAAAATTGGCTTAATAGTAACTCTTGTGGGGGTATTTTCAGCTGAGTAATATAATGTTTTAACATTTCTTTTAAAAAAAAATGTAACCCATTAAACTAAACATTACATTTATCGCTGTGACAATAAAATATCCGTACTAGAAAAAAATGCTTGGCCTTGCGATTGTAAATTCTTTGTCTCCACACAGCACAATGTATTTTAATAGTTTAGTAGTTTATCCAGATAAAGGAATTTGGACAGTCCTTTCAGTCGGTGAAGGAACACGTTCTGTCTCCCATAAACATTTTAAATTGCATCAGTGGGAAACCGGTAGGTTTTACCGGAGAAGGAAGGAAATGAAAACAGACATCCAAAAAGAAATGTGTAACTCGAGATGTCAGAGAGATATGATGGAGTGGAGAATGCAACGTTTGCATCAGCTTCTGTTTTACAGTGGAGCAGAAAAGTAAAGCAGCGGAAAATTGATTGTTGGTCTTACTCGTTCAGTGCTGCACCAAAGTTATTCAGAACTCCTATAGCATGATATATATGTTTCTTAAAGGGTTAAATGCTCTAAAGATTTGTGCATAATGTCATTTTTTACTGCGCAAAAAGGATTTTAGAATAGGATTTATACATTTTACAGGACAGGGGTCAAAACAAGAGGCCATGTTAGGCCAGTTGTTAATTATTAAATAATATTCTTAAAGTAAGTTGGCTATTTTGAGAAACCAGATGACCAGTTTTGTGTCTATATTCAGTAGAGTCTGCTAGGGACGCATGGAAGACCTTAGAGCTGCTTTTACAAAAAGTAAAGAGAAAGCAATTTACTGAAGAAAATTAAATGTATTCATCATAAAAAGATTCGATAACCAAAAGTTAATTGCGTAATCTAGATAAAGATGCACTGATAAAATGATTTAGAGAAGAGGTGTTATTTTTAATCATCTAAATGCAACAGTCTTAAATGAGGCAGATAGATTAATTTTAACCCAGACCACGATCACAAGAGCCACAGAAAATGTAAATCGTTAGGTGGATAAAAACCTGAGAAATTAAAACGCACGCACAAAGAGGAATCAATAAGCACTGGGTGCAGGTGTGGGTATAGTGACTCAAAAATCTATATGTACTGCCAGTATAATTACAGGAGGCCAGAGAAAAGATGAGCGAGCCAACATATGCACCCACGAAAAGTCCGTCTGAACAAACATATTCAGCTGCCCAGACAGCAGCAGCAGACAGGGAGGATCCAGGCAGCGAGCAGCTCCTTCTGAGCTCCCAGCTGGAGATTTCTACATTAACGTTGTGTGAGAAAAATATGTGGGGGGGGGGGGAAATAGCCAAAAAATGCTCCCCCTCTCAGGAAGTGAGAATAGATAAATTATAAACTCAAATTCTTTCAGTGTCCAGGGAATTTGCTTCTCTAATCAAACGCGGGAGATTCAAGGGACATTTTTCCCCCCCTCTCACCTGAGTTTGCTTGGAAGCAGCCAGTCTGCAACCCGAGGGTGAACATGGATGCAGGAGAAACGCTGAGTTCATGCACTATAAGTTCATGCAGTATAAGTACTTTCCTCAAAAGTACTTATACTGCATGAACTTCTTTTGCATTTCAACTCGCTACAACCACACCCCTTAAATGCATTTTATCAGGATTTCATGCCGCAGACCAGCAAAAAGAAGTACGCAAGAGTGCCTTGGAAGAAAATTTGTTTCTATTTTTTTTTTTTTTACATATAAAAACATGAAAAGAATTCACATACATTTTCATTCACAGCCGCTAGTCTTTTGGGCTATAGTGCGTTGCCGATTTAGAGGTTGAAACATTTCCCACTCTCTTCCTTGCCACAGATTCTCAGTCGGATTTGTGGTTTGGACTGTGACTGGGCCCTTCCTTGCCATGAATATGTTTTAATCTACACCATACCGTTTTGTAGATCTGGCATTATGTTTAGGGTCATTCTGCTGCTGGAAGATAAGCCTCCATCCAACTCTGGAGGTATTTTGCAACTTCTAGGACATTTTCTTCCTGGGTTCCCCAGTATTGTCCTTCCAGCCGCTTCCCCGTCATCTTCAACTGCTCTGTGAGAGATGTTCCTCGTTTAATATACTGACCCCGCTTTACAGCTGTGCGCCACCTGCTGTTGATCTCTCATGTTAAATTTCAGTTAACTATATAAAAGTTTGTGGTTGTAACTAACTAAAATAGGAATAAGTTCAAGATGTTTGAATACTTCTGCAACAAGCTGTAGTTGGCCTGTTTTTCTACATCTGATCAGCCATGTTTCTTGGCCGCAACGTTGTTTAAGCCCCCCCGACTCTGCGATTTCATTACATTCCTCGCTCACATCAATCTGTCTCTCATCCTCCAGCCCCCAAAAAGTGGAGTGCAGCGGCTAATTTCCACTGTACGTGTTTACACCACGCCTTACATCGCTGGTCTCTGACAACAGCTGCTCAGCGGTAAACATGGAGACGTCAGCCAACCCCACCATTTTCGCCCTCTGAGTTTCTCCGCAATAATTACAGGTTATCGGTTTTCGGACAGAGAAATAACTACACCCAGCTCGCAGCTCCTCAGAAAATAGAGGCAGTGTGCTCTCCTCCCCGGAGTGGAGCGTCTTACTGAGGCTGTGGGGAGTTACCGCTCAGTTATACAACTGATTTAGGAGGAAAACATGTCTGCTGCTGAGGTGACAGGCATCAGATGCAAGTGGTTGGATCTTACTGTTTTAGTCGGCGCTCGCTTTCAGAAGTTTACGGAGATGACTACTGGAATGAGCAGCTCTGCTCTGGTCTCGGTGAAGATGGAAGACAGATTGAAGAAAACATACTGTGCATAACAAAAAGATGTAAAAAAAAAAAAAAAATCAGCTCAGTTGAATGGATTTGCACATATGTTGAAATTTGAAACGGTTGATTAAGTTTCTTAGTTTTCCAGTGATGATCAAAGTCCATATAAAAGGTATTGATTGAACAGTCATACCCATAATACTGAGTACTGACCCCTTGTGACCATCATAAAGCTGCATGGCTGGTAGTTTTCTCTGTTCATTTGCTTTGTTATGTCAATATTTTTTCTTTTTTTCCAACTGATGAAAATAATAAAAAAAATGAAAGAATTTAAAGTATGACAGAAAAATGGAGTAAAGACAAATAAACTCAGTAAAAGTGTTTTGTGTGGATCTGCAAAGTTTTCTTAAAGTTTTTTTTTTTTAAGTTGCTGCTGAATCTTTAAAGAATAGATCTTTTGATACAGGAAAGAGGTTATTAAACACTAAACATGTATAGGTTTGTCTGAATAAGTGTAATTATCATTAGCTACGTTTCCATGGACAAAGGTAATGGGAATAAATGGCAGATCAGAATAAAAATGTGTCATGTAAACAAGCCAATCAGAATACTGATTGGATTAAGCTCAATCGGAATGAAATTGTAATCCGAATGAGAGGAGTGGTTTATGCCAAGCGATAATCCGATCGACATGCATGTAAAGTTAACGCTTGTCAGGATAAAGTTCTTATGAATGTGGCAAACTGACCTGGTACACATGTGGGCGCCAGTGTTGTAGTACTCGAGTCCGAGACTCAAACTCGAGTCCGAGTCATTAGCTAAATTTAGAGACTCGTGAATTGACTTGGTCTTGAGCACTGATGACTCGAACTTGGACTCTGACTCCTACATTCAGATCATTTTGACTCGGAAATTGAGAAAAAGACTTGACTTTTTTTTATATCATTAGGCTATAATTTTAATGTCATTAGAATATTATTTGGTGTATGATTTTAATATCTAAATTATAAGTGCAATGGAATGTTACTGCTTCATGTCATACATCACACGTCACGGCATGTTCCTACAACGAACGTTAATTTTCACTGCGGCATGCCTGGAGGAGAGATGAGTGCCCCGAAGATTGTCCGTTTCGCGTTTAAGGATTTCACCTGCATTGGCAGAAAATGGAGTGCAAAATGCTCCATATGTAATCAATAAGGACTCGACTTGGATCAATAGTGACTCGACTCGGAAGAGTAGTGGACTTGACTCGGGCTCGACTAAGATTTTTTTTAATGACCTGGACTTGACTCGGACTTGAACTCTGGAGACTCGAACCTGGACTCGGACTCGAGGCATAGTGACTTGACTACAACACTGGTGGGTGCCCGGCGTAAACTTTACGTATTTCCACATTCTTGAGTGGTGGAAATACATCAGGAAGCAACCTTTGTATTCGAAACATTAAACGAGCTCAGAATTATGATTTATTCAGTAACGACTCAACCGTAATTAGAACCTGATGAAAGTCCAGCCTGGGCGCTGAGAAGACAAGCAAACTCCTACAATACTGCTTTGTTTACTATTTTATGTTGTTCGGCAAAGACGGAAGTTCTTCTTTTGTGTTTTTTGTTTGTTTGGGGTTTTTTTTTTTGGGGGGGGGGGGGGGGGGTTAGCGCGGTTCTATTCTGGATAAAGCCAGGTTATGAGATTGTGTGTCCATATAAACTGTACAATCCGATAATTTTTTTTTGGTTTTTAATCTGAAAACATTTCAATTGAGCTACTCCTGAACCAAAGATAATGTCATAAGTGCCTTACCCAGGCTTAGGAACGAAATTACAGGGCTTTTTGTTAAAAAGTTATGAGTTCAGATGAAAGGAAATTTTGCATTTCATATGGAAATCAAAGTACAGAAGTCTTGAGCCAGAGCAGAAAGCTTCAGACTCCAAGTTTCTTGAGCTCCAGTGAGAAGTTTCCACAGTCAGTAATTATTCTGGGAGCTATGTCCGCTCCTAGTCTTGGTCCTCTGTGTTGTATCAAAATCAAAGGTCAGTGCATTCATCTATTAGGAAATTTTCAAAACAATTGATGCTTGTCTCTGCTGACAAGCTTTACGGAGATGCTGAATTTACTTTCCAGCAGGACATTACAACCAGAGATACTGCTTTAATGACCAAGTACCGCTGGTCTTTATGTGCTAGCAGACTCGCTCAACCTAAACCCCACTGAGAGTCTAAGCATTTTAGAAAAGAGGAAGATGAGAGACACCAGATCCAGCTGAAGGCTAAAATTAAAGTAACTTGGGCTTCCTTAACACCTATTCAGAGCCACAGTCTGATTACCACCATAATAAATTTATTGAGATGCACCTAAAGATTTTTTAAAATGTTTTTTTTTTTTTTTTCATAGCACATGTAAACAGCCAACTGTACATTATAGCTTAAAGACCAGAGGGGTAGTAATAAGACTTTGTCGCTGCAACTGTGTACATTCCAATAAAGTGTGTCCTCTGCATTTAACCCATCCACCAGGGAGCATTGGGCAGCCAACTGTGCGGTGCCCAGGGAGCATTTGTGGGGTTAAAGGTCTTGCTCAGGGACTGAGAGTGGCAGTCTGTGGGATTTGATCCAAGAACCTTGCAGCCGCCTCAGGCAAGCACTCTGCTCTAACCCTTAGGCCACCCCCTCCCCTTTGCCGGCAGCTTTAGCAACCTATCCAGGGTATTTTATTTTTTTTCAAAGCTAGAAAAACTGTCATGTTTCTAAAGTGAATCCCTGCCAAACAGTCCTTGTGCCCATCTAACACATGCTCTGAAAGAGACTGACTGAAAGCCCACATGTTTCACAGACCAGACTCTAGAAACTGAGTTTACAAACTATTTAGATGTAAAATGTATAATTTCAGTAAGGCAGCACGTTGTCTGGAAGCACCTACACTCATCTAAATATTTTAGACCATCAAAAAAAAAAAACATTTATCAAAAAATCAAGGAATCGCCTAAACATGACCACATTAAGTTAACCAAAAGACCTCCATAAGCAACACATCACCCCCTGATCTCAACAAATTTAAGAAGAGACATAACACCTTTGACATCTATCTGCCTGGAAACGGTTACTTCAAAGGCTTCGGGACTCCAGCAAACCACTGCAAGAGCCACCATTCACAAATAAAAAATAAATAAAATAATGGAGCGGAGGCAAACCTTCCCAGAAATGAAAAGGTGACCACAACTACTCTAAGGGCACTTCAACGATTTATCTCGAAGGCCACGAAAAGACCCAGAACAAGGTCTAAAGCTCTGCAGGCTTCAGCTGAATCTGTTAAGGTCAGTGTTCAACGGTAACAAAGAGACTGGACAAAAACGGGATCCACGGGAGAGTTCAAAAGCCGAAACCACGGCCCACCGTAATGAGAACAAAGGATCGTCTCAATTCTCCCAGTAGGTCCTCCTCTAAAAGGCTCGAAAATAAAACAAAATTATGGGTTGAAGGAGTTGTCTGGTCAAAAGCTGTACTCAAATCCAATTGAAAAGCTGGGGCACAAACGTGAATATGCCGTTCATGTTTGAAAACCTTCCAATGTGTCTCAAAATAAAACGATTCTGCAAAAAGCATTGTCTAAAAATTCCCTCTTAGTGACATTAAAGATTCATTGCCAGTAATTGCAAACACTCGACAGGAGTCTCATACGTATAGTTTGTTTTTTTTCTCTTGTTCTAAAATTTGTTTTATAATTCGAAACTGTTAAATTTG
This sequence comes from Fundulus heteroclitus, assembly GCF_011125445.2. Taxonomy (NCBI): domain Eukaryota; kingdom Metazoa; phylum Chordata; class Actinopteri; order Cyprinodontiformes; family Fundulidae; genus Fundulus; species Fundulus heteroclitus. The sequence continues at coordinate 1,249,250 of NW_023397132.1, forward strand.
TTTTAAAAGAAAACAAATACAGAGGAAATCTGTAATGGGGAAGTTTTCTGTTTATTCACGGGGCCATAAACAAGCATTTTTAAAGAGCCTTATAGTGTTGTTTGCTTAGTCCTATAAAAAATAAAAAACACAATTTATTTGGCCATAAAAACATGAAAATAAAAATGGATTTTGACCACAGAGAAGTTTAAAAAGATAAACAATGCGGTCAGTCATAAAAAAAAAAAAATTATGTAACATCAAAACCGTTCCCTACTGAGAGAAATAAAACAACTTCTGATTTCTCCAGCTATGCTGTCAACAAGACGAGTACAACGACATGTGAAAAGCATCAATATTGTCTTTGTTATCTTTAATGGCAATGCAAGGGACTTACACAATGGGAGTGACCTTCAGCCTAACACACTAGAATGCCAAACAACTCCAGTTCGTCTCTCAGTAACTGTCAGGTGTAGTCCGCCTGAATTTATCAAAAACTCATCGCCCACCACTGCTGCGCGCGTCTCTCTCTCTCTCTCACACGCTCGCGGATGCACGGTATAGGGAGCACACATCCACAAGGACAAACTGAGCTTATTTCATGGCAGAGCAGAGGCCCATCTGTGTGGCGCAGCCGGCTGCTGCCGCCGTGGTGAGCAACGGCAGGATGCATGGCTGTGCGAGGTCCTGTAACAGTAGAATTGTGCTCCGCTGAAGGAGGAATTGATTAAGTTCACTTGGATAGCTGCGTAGCTTCTCGCTGGAGCGGTGGGAGACATCTGATGGAGCCATGATAGAGATGAGCTGGCAATGAAGAGCACTCTGAACGGAGGGACAGATGGGTGCAGATTGAAAAGACAGATATGATTTTATGTCTGTACTTTTGGCACGTTTGTTTTTAATTAGCATATAATAAGTCACCAAGCTGAGCAGACAGAAACTTACACATCCGGCAGTCTTGCCGATTCATCTTAAAATTAATTCATTTTATTTCCTCATCAATTTAGATTATATATATATATTTACGAATGTTTCTTGTAATATTAATGAAAATATTCCCAATATTAAAGATACTATTAAGGATATTAATATTACAGATGTTAAGGATATTCACACTTGGAATCTTTTCACATTTGGTCATAAAAGCTTAAAACAGAAGGCAAGCAGACTTCTTCTCATGCTTCTTCTTTACTAAACAGAGACGGTGGCCTCAGGTTTCATTTTTTTAGCACCTGCAGTGCAGCCTAGATCCTTGTAACCAGCAGGGTGACCAGACGTCAAAAAACAAATGTAGGACAACAAAGATGTGCATAGATAGGAAACGTTTTGACCAATCTGTATGTTTGGATTGAAACACCAAATACCTGCCGACTTCAGCTCTGTGGAAAGTCACCTTCTGGAACTCCAGTCACTTCCATATTGGCTCATTCCTCATCATCCGTTTGAACAACTTACCTCTCCTCCTAGTGCCACCTTGGAACCCGGTCCTCAAACCGACTGTACATATTTTATGTGCAAACTTTACAATGAACAGTTTTCTCAAACTGAGCTGCTACGTTCTTAAGTGCCCTTTCTGGACACCGAACCCTTTTGGGTTATCGTGATTCCATCTTGCAGTCTCTGGTCGAGCAAATAGCCTCCACAGCTCAAGTCCCGAATAATTTATCTCAGCAAATTCAACAAATAGCTGCTCAGGTTTCTAATCATAATAATCTGCCTTCGTTCCCTTTCCTTTCCCTTGCCCGTCTTCTGTGAAGCCATTTCCCCCACTCCTGAGCAATTTTTGGCGGAGCTTGATAAATGTCGAGGTTTCCTACTCCAGTGCACTCTAATGTTCCACTGATCCCCACCTTCCTTTCCTGTTGACTCTAACAAGGTCTCATACATCATCGGCCTCCTGCATGACAAGGCTTTGGAGGTGGGCAGAAGTAATCATTTATGAAAATACAATCCATCTGTTTACATGTGATGAATGCATGAAATCATTCAAACAAACGCTCTGTTTTAAATTGTGGAAGAATCAGCCAAAAAGTCGTGGAATCTTAGGCACAGAAACAGATCTGGAGATGATAGGGCGACAGTATTTTGCACCCTAGCAGGGGGAGTCAAGCTGGAGCTCACCAGTTTTTAAAGAATATTTCTTGAATTCTCTCAGTGAAAAATTAAAAGATTAATTTGCTTGCAGAGATGAGCCAAAGACAATAGATGATTTGATTAATCTGTCTATTCACATTGATGATCATCTAAGAGAACGGAACTGAGAACAGAACAGACAATTTCTCCACATGCCACCAATCCTATCACTTTTTTTCAAACACTGTAACGTCTGAAGTCAAAATCAGTCCCCCCTCTGCCACAGCAGGGTGCTCCTGAGTCCATGCAGGTAGGAATTGATCCAAAAGAAATGCAGTGGAGAATGACATCGGGTAATTGCCTTTATTATGGTCTGCCTTGTCACTCTAGTTCCATCTATAATGTTAGGTCTCCCTGCGTGTTCTCTTGTTGACAATCCATATATTAACTGGTCAGATTCACATATTTAATCTTGGAGTTCTTCTTATTCATTGTTTTCCCTCCCACCAGCATCTCACCAACTGAAGTGGAAGTAATCCTGCAGATCTCCTACATTGCACCAGAACTGCATGGTGTCAAACATGTTTTCAGTAAGGATCGTGCCCTTTTATTACCTCCATATCATCTATGTGATTGCTTTATCAATCTTCTTCCAGATGCCACCTTCTCATCTGGTTGTACAACTTCTCCTGTCCTGAAAGAGGGACGATGGAACCCTCCTTCAATGCAGGCCTCATTGCCCCCTTCTCAACTCCCATTGGAGCAGCCTTCTTCATTGTTGAGAACAATCATAAAACATTAGGACCCTGTGTAGATTATCGAGGACTCAACCAAATCACCATCAGAAATAAGTATTCATTAGCTCTTAGCTCCTTTATAGCTCCTTTTTTCATGTCAATCCAAACCATCTTTTTTTTTTTGCATCAAAGAGGGTAAAAATACCGTATCCTTCTGTAAGTTTTCTTGTTTTTCCAGGCACATTTACAGGAGTACTTTCCATGTGAGAAGCAGTAGTTCAGCCAGTGTTCCCCTCCAGGAAAGAGTCACAGCCTTCTCTTCCGGCTCTCGGTGAAGTTGGAAGCTTCTATGCATCTCTCCTCGCCGAACCTCTCCTGCTAGTTCTCTCTTGTCTGTATGCCCCTTAACTCTCTCAGAGCCTCTTTCTCCAAATCATCCGAATGGAAAACCATGTATCTGTTCAGCTGGTCGCTCAACACAATTGATCAAATTTTCTCAAAGGAAGACCAAGTGCGGGGGAGCCAAGCTGCCCTCAAGGGGCACATGCAATGGGATACACAATGGATTCCTGGGGAAGTTTGAAGATGGTGTGTCTGTCTATTTTGTCCATAGAGCCCATGGAAGATGCGTACATAATTGGATTTATCATGATAGAATTTCTGCTTATTGGAGCTGTGATTACCTGGTATATCGGCAAATTCAGAAGATCTTGGCGGCAGGTCTGGCCTTGGTAAGGCTACCAGGGGTATGTGAGAGTTTAAATCAAGCTGGGATCACCCAGGCTCAAATGCTTTGTGAGCAAAACCGCAAATTGGATGCAATCCTTGCACATCATCACATGCCGGCTGTGCTCTGAACTCAATGGTGAAATGGAACAGACCTCGGGGTTCTAGCTTAATGTACGGCAGAAAGACCAACAAATTCAGCTGTTTGGGAGTGCCATGAAGAGGACCAAAAGAGAACCATCTCCTTGTTATTGAATTTGGCTGCCCAATGCTGACCTTGGAGACTGGTTTTATCTCAAACTCTCTGGGATGTTATGCAAACAAGACACTCTACCCCCCGGCCACATCCATTATTACACCTATGACCTACATCTAGTACTCCATTGAATTGCTGATAACATACCATCTGAGACTATGGATGGGGGGGGGGGGGTGGCTACTGGTCAGTCATAGGCCTACACTGACTGATGCACACATACACATAAACATCGAGATAGATACACCGTTCTATGACTCACTACCTTCGATGAGTATGTTATGCTTTTGTGTATGTTGCTTGTTTTGTGCTGAGGGCTTTTTTACCTGCATTCTTCTACTGTCCCCCTAAGGCACAGTGCGAGAAATGCCCTACTTTTTTCCCTCAACCATACCAATGTATTTATTCTCTATACTCTGTAACAGACAGCGCCTTGGAAAAGGCAGCATGGCCTCAGTAAACATGTCTCCTACGTATGTCTTTCTCTTGATGAGTTGTACTGAAAGGTAATTTCCCCCACTGGGGACAGTAAAGCAATTCAATTCACTTCAATTAAAAGTAGACAGGGTGACTGCATCACAGACTCCACAGGAGTGGAGCCTGATAACTAAAATATATGCCTCCCATTCTACTTTTAGAAACTCCAAGAACCACCTGTAGACCTGGAGTCTAAGAGTGAAGTTCTCTGTTAGGAACATATGAAATAATCAGATCTGTGATGTATGATGAAGCTTGATTATTAAAGGCTTCATATGTATGAATTTTAAATTATGTTCTTGATTTAACAGGAAATCAGTGAAGGGAAGCTAGAATAGCTTTTTTTAATTTTCATCAAAACTCATTTGGATCAGCTCAAGGCTTTTAACTGCATTTTATGGACTTCCTCATAGTAGAGGATTACAGTAGTCCCACCTTGAAGTAACAAACGCATGGACATTTAATTGTTTTAATTTTCTGTTCATTTGAAGTTGTATTGATTCTTATGAGATTTTTATGACTTGCTCCTTTTATATTAGTTTTTAATCTATTTGACTTTGCTGCAAAGTGGTGCAGTTGGTAGCAATGCTGCCTTGCAGCAAGAAGGTCCTGAGTACAAATCTTCCCACATAGGGTTTGCGCAATCTCCCTGTGCATGTGTGTGCTTTCTCTGGGTTCTCTGGTTTCCTCCCGCAGGTAGGTTAGGTTAATCGGTCTTTGCAAATGGCCCTTAGGTAAGTGTGTGTAAGATTGTTTGTGCTTTGTGTCTGTATATTGCCTGGTGACCTGTCCTGGGTGTACCTCACCTCTCATCTAATGGCTGCTAGAAATAGACAATAGGCAGAGGACCAGAAAAAATTATGGACTCCATCATTGTTTCGATAAACTTAAACGTCGATATTTTAGTGACCTCAGATTTACGAACTTAGGGTGTTTTTACCACCAAAGTGAATAACAATCTTATGTGTTTACACTTATCTTTAGCCAGCAGTCTCAGTAAGGATTTGATATCACCCATTCTGACCACCTCTAGAAAGCAGTTCCAACACTTCCTGAGGTTTGCCAAATGATTCAACAAAAACAGTCTCATTGAAGCTCCCATGTTTCATTCACCCTAATCAATCAAAGCAACTCATCCTGGAGATGGACACTTTCGACTGAGGCGTGGGTGCAGTCCTCTCCCAGAGATCCTCCCCTGATAATGAAATGCATCCATGTGCCTGTTGTCTGAACACTTCTCCTCCGCAAAAAAGAATTGCAACATTGAAGACCAAGAACTGGTCATTTGCATATTTTGTGCTCCGTTTAGAAGCCTCATGATCATACTTTTGTCTAATTTTGATAAACACGATTAACTCCACTTATATCTAACCCATTTAATTTACTGTCAGTACTTATGTATATAAGGTCTATTGTGTCATTGCTGTTTTTGAATCAAACCATCATTAGAAAACTTTCCAGATCCAGCTTTCCTTCCAATATGAAGAGGAAACCAGGCATAACACACCCTACTTAAGTGCCATCTCTCTCTTGTTAAAAGCATAGTGATGGCTGTTGGAGTATTTATTTTTTTCTTTTTGTGTAAGGTACTGGTAAAGAAATTATCACATATATACATGCTGGGTGCAAAAATAATAAAAACAAAACAAAAAAAAAACATCTTGCCCTTAATCTTAATTAAAGTTTTACATTTTAAAGCTAAAATGTACCACTAAATAAACACAATAGTGTTTTCAGACGAGCTCTGTAAAAGTTGTGCAGAGAAACAGCCTGGTTCTGGCCACGAGACAGGAGAGCTTGTTTGGAATGAGCTAAAACTGGCTATGCAATGACACTTCCCATCCATCCTGGATGAAGTTAAATGTTTCTGCAACAAAAATTAAGAGACGTCCAAAAGAGACACGAGCCAAGCTTGTGGGATGGTTCTCAGCGAGACTTAAAGAGATTTTATTTATGTAGAGATGAACAAAGTCAGAAGCTATTCTTGATGAATATGAAACAAAAAGAAGGATAATTTGACGTGGGCCTGAAAACTTTATAGCACCCTTATACATGAATATATTTTGTATAACAACTACAGGGTCTTGAAGAAGTCCTGTGTTGAAATGCCTTTAATATGACAACAAAAACAATGCAGATCAGTGATTGGCTGTATAAAATTAAACTACAGAGATGATGCCAAGATAAATAAAGGAACAGCTTTATATCTTTCTGTAGGAAGTGCCTACAAAGATATCTCACCATTCCTTAATTACTGGCTGAATATCGCTCATTACATTGGTTTAATTTGAGTATTGGCGACTCTATTTTATCAGTGTTTGTGATGTCTGTGTGCAAACCGGCAAGGTTTTCTGTACAGTAAGAGCAATCCTCACAAGTTTTGATGTGCGTTTGTGCGTGTGTGTGTGTGTGGGGGGGGGGGGGGGGGGGGGGGAGGTTGTATGTTTGTTCCACTTTTTTTCAGTGTTATGTGATTGAATTTCCCTTAGTTACAGAGAAATCAGACCCACTTCAGTTACAGAGAAACCAGACCCACTTCATAGCCATCAATAAGCTCCAGGTGTAATTCTAGCAGAATAGTGAACTACTTTTCTCTAGCAGGTTTCCTGACACAAACCTAGCTTTTTAATATATTCTATACATTTTCAGTTTGGCTTTATGGAGGACATACCAGAGGCTTATGTTAGCCTGCTTCCATTCAATAACCAGTTGTGTCTTTGGGATCATTGATTATTCGTTTAGCTGTTGATTTGTGGTGTAGGTAAAACATAAAAGCGATGTTGTTCTTCTCTATTTAAATAGCTTTTTCACTAGGAAAAAAGCCCTGCAGCATAATGCTTCCCACCACCATGCCTGACTATCGACAGTTTTTTTAAAAGCACTCTCTTTTTTAGCCTTTCAAATATATTTCTAGTCATTGTTGCTAAGCAGCTCAGTCTTGACCTCATTTGGCCTGCCGACAAGGGGGAACAAACAGGACAAATGTCCTGGGCCCAGGAAAGGGGGAGGGGGGCAGAACTGGACTCATTTTTATAAATATTATAAATCATTTATGTGGAAAAACATTACATATTTCAGTTAAAGGTGCCATGACATCACTGTATAAACCATTTGATGTAGTTGATATTGCTGCATTGGTAAATTCTCTAAAGAATTTAATTAAAAAAAACAACATCAGCTTGTTGTTTTGTCAGGTCAAATGTCCCTCCTCAGTGAAAGGGTAGTTTGCGTTAATGATATGCAGCTCTACCTAGTCGACTTCACTCTGTTTGGCTACGACCACATTTAGAAAACCGGTCAGTCGCCAGCATACCTGTGACACAAAAAACGTAATCCAGCTTGCTGCCATGACTCCAGCTGCGGAAATGAGCTGGCGAGAGCAGAAGTTCAGGTCGTCCTTTCTGTTGTTATCCCGAATAAATGATTAAAGTACCACAGCTGACCCTGAGCAGGTCCTGGTGTTCAGTTTTGACATTTACACAGCCTCATCAGTGCACAACAGGTCTTATACCATGGTCTGGGTGAATACTTGATTCAGAGTTCAGGCCTCCGCGTCATCCGTTAATTTCTGATAATGGACAGCTTGTTGGGCATTATCCCTTATTTTTACCATGGTCTGAGTGAATACTCAATTCTGATGAATTGGCTGCTAGCTGTCCATTAAATGATAGGACGTGTATAGAAAAAAGTTCCAGTCAAATAGCCTGATTGTTCTAAATTATTGCGCTGGCTGAAAACAAGAAATATTAAATAGTTCTCCCAGCCACTTCTTGTGAAAAATTTATGATTTTAACTGTGAAAAAAACATTAAAGTATTAATAATTGATTTAATATTTATTAATTTCGTAAGTGACTATGGTATAAGGTGGATAATGGACTTCGAGGTGTCTATTATCAGAAATTCGTGAACTCCACTTCACGTCGGACGATTCACGCCTCCACATTGCCCATTAATTTCTGATAATGGACACTTCGTTGGGCATTATCTCATATTTTGAGATAATGCCCATTAACCTCAGAAAATGTAATTTGTTGTCATGGCTCCTTTAATAAAACCTTTACATTCATGTGTATATGCATCGTATTTTTCAGACTATAAGATGCACTTAAAAACCTTAAATTTTCTCAAAAATTCACTGTGCACCTAATAATGCGGTGCCCCTTATATATGATTACCATACTTGTGCTTACTGACCGATTTTATGTGGTACGATGTGCTCAAAAATTTGTTAAAATGTGTTGTAAGTACAACTTTGGTTAGTAACGAAGATGCTCAGCTAAATGGATATTTGGAGCATTACGGTACATTGTGTCACTACCCGATCGGATCCCTGAGCTGTCTACAGGACTGCCTGACTGCAAAGTCAAAAATAGAAGTACATTCATGTAAAGGCCCCCTCATACTCAGGTGTAGTTCACTCCGTGGAGATCCACATGTACTCGAGGCAGACTCTCGCATTTAGGTACATGCAGAGCTCAATTTTACGACCGCGTATGTGGTGTCACACTATAAATTTCTCGGCGGAAAGAAGTATTTACATCAAACTGTTTTATATGTGACACTGAGCTGGATACACTAAGCTGCTCCAAGCAGGCTGTCGCAAGGTCGCTTGGCATCACAGTCCCTCTCTGTTCTCACTGTGCAGGGGGAGCCTGCTGGAAAACAAACGGCTCTAGGTGCTCAGCTAGCTAATCACACATTTTACCATCTGTTCCGCTGCATCGTCCCACTGGCAGAAAGTGTAGGAATTGTAGGAATATGCCACAAGAAATGTAGAGAATAGTTTGCTCGGCTAATAAGGGTTAATGTCTGAGAAAAGTCAGCGAGGAGTCCGCTCAGCTCACATTATGCATACAGAACTCTCAGTATGTGGGAGCCTTTAGGCAGCTACATACTCGCACATGTACGCACTAACAACTATAAACCTAGTAATTTATTTCAATATAAAATATGTTTATTTTGGCCTTATGTTATAAACAGGGCAGAGCAGTACAACCACGCTGTCCCCCCGACAGAGACGGATTGCTCTCCTTCGAGAGCTGTGTACGCAGAGGGGCGGAGTTATATTACACACTTGGGAAAAATATTTAATGCGCCTTATAATCCAGAGCGCCTTACGAAAAATACAGTACTATGGTTTTTATGTAAATCGGGGCCCAGAACTCCCCACACATCAACACAAAAACACATGGTTTTGGTCAGGTTTGACTGCAACTTGTTTTGAAGCTCGTTTAGCTGAGCTTTTAGACTAAGGCGTAGAGTGACATCTAGAGAGGGAGAGAAAGAGACCTGGAAAATGTTGTAATTTTGGTATGTCATAGAATACAATCTAGAAATTTTGACTATTTTGTACTGTATCTGAAAATATGAAGACAAGGTAGCCCTTTTACTGTTAAACTGACGTGAAACAGAAAAGATTCAATAAATCACAGTACAAGGATCACAATGTGTTTTCTAATACTGTAACGCTAAACTAGCCTGAATCCTTTGACAAAATGAAAGGATTCAATAAATAAATACAGTTGAAGAGAGATTAATTGCCAATCACTGACCCAAAGTTGCTCCTTTAGCACAGAGAGCAGTCACAGTGCAGATGGAGGGGCTAGCTGCCTGGTCGGACGCAGAATGGCTCAGAGGCCGATCACTTAATTTCAACAATCCTGCATTATGGCCGACTAAAATGTCTGTTTCTGATCGACTGAACGTGTGATAACAAAGCGGATGCCTTTCTCAGACAGGGCACAGGAACGGCCAGCAGATGAAGGGGAAAGAAAATCCCCAAAGTATTCGACATATTCTGCCTCCCACAATAGATGGGAAAACATGATAGGGACTGGATGATAAACAGCAGCTCAAAACATTTCTTATTTTACTTAATATGCTGGCTGTTCTCCTACGCAGCAACAAAAAAGTAGACCAGTGTGCTAAGTTACATAGAACATATCTGACATAAAATACAGAAAGCTTTGTGAGAGTGCCAGGACACAAACATTGTTTGTGTCCTGGCACTGTCTGTGTGCGGTGGGGTGGGGAGGTGATCATACTGAACTTGCCCCGGCAAAGCTGTCAGCTGGCCTGCCTGCAGAAGGCATTTGAGCTGTCCCCGTGGATAACTGTGAAAGCTTTATCACATTTCCTGTCTTTTCAGAGTGGCAGTTTAGGTCTTCCTTCAGACTCGTCCCAATGATTTCCATTTAATGTTTAAACACATATGTGAACTGTTGTTCTTGGAATCTGTGGCGACAATAAACTTTGTCGATTTTGACAAATGTATAACTCTTTTTCTTACCTTCTTCTTACCTTCGTCAGAGGAGCCGAAGAAGAATGTGCTTGAAAAACTAAGCTTTGAACTTCCCAGGGAACGCTGATTTATCCCCGGCTGCAAAGCCAACAACATCCAGAGTTACTGACCAATTTCCTAAAGACCTGTGCTCTACCCCCAGACTCTTAACTGGGTTCTTGACTATTGAAGGGCTAAGGTAAAGTAAAATAAAGTGAAATTGCTTTCTGAACCGGAGTTTTAAGCATATAAAACTGTGCTAAAAACCCTTTAGAGTCATTATTGATGCAGAATCATTTATTAGAAGACGCTTAAACCTTGTGTCGGCCCATACATTGTAATGAGACGTTGTTTCTAATTTCTATTAATATCCAGAGTGATGTGCAATGACCCATTTTTCCGACAGGCATCATTAAACTTACATCTAATCTTAATAAATTGTTCAACTCCTAATAGAAATGCGAGGATGGGGGTTTAGGAATTGAAAATGGAGCAACTCCGTCACACGCCCGCCGTCTGCAGACAATCCTTGAGCTTGAATTGAGCGTCTCCTGTGTCTACAGGGCTGCGAACGGAGAACGGATTACCATCTCTGACTTTATCCTTTCTGCTGTCTACTTTTGTGCTGTTTGATTCAAGGCAGCAAAGTTTCAGTGGCGGGAAGAAAGGGACAGCTGCAGATGTGTTGCAGGCCTCTGTGCTCCATTCTGAGCTTTAAGCTTCAGGCTTTGAGCAATGATTCATTCAGTACAGGAAAAAAAAAAAGTTTCAATGGGGTTGATGTCAGATAAGCCATTCCAGAGACTTAATGCTGGCCCAATGTAGTCCATTCCAATACCAGCTTTGATGTGCGTTTTTAATCATTGCATTGTAGGAACACCAAACTGTGTCCAATTAAACCATCTTGCTGTTTATTTGAGGTAAGGTTAAGTCGTTTAAAATCGGTTCTCTTTCTTCATTATTTCAAAAGACTTGTGCAATACATCCTTACCTCTGAGGTGTGTGTGTGTGTGTGTGTGTGTGTGTGTGTGGGGAGGTGTTTAAGAATGGGATCAAAACAAACACAGTGTAACCTCCCCGTCCGTACAGACAAGCAGGGCTCAGTGCGGGGCTCTGGGGAAGACAACGAGGGTCGGCGTGCGTGACAAAAAGCAATGGACCATTGCCTTTCTGCTGACGGCAGAGGAGGTAGCAAACAGACACCTGTGGGATTACCACTTCGCCGGCTAGTATTCGCTGCCCGCCTCTGTGCGTGCATTAGTGTGATCTTTCCGGTTGCACAAAGCGCTGCTCGGGTCACTGAGAATGTATCACACAAAGCAGCGTCCCGCTAAAACGCTGTGATCACCTGGAAGAGGAGGGAGGAATTTCAAAGTTGCACCTTAACTACTGCCGTTCGGTGGGTTATTGAAAGCGAAACCCCAAAGACTCGAGAAACAGTGTTATTATCAGAAAGTGTTTATATGAGATGGAAGGTTGGAATACATTTAGGCTAAATTAAAGCAAAAGCACACACCAAAAAAAAAAAAATCCCAGTCTGAGTCTGTGAACGGATGTTTGGGATTTTATTGTATGACACTGATCTCCGAGAACAGAAATCTGCACGCGAGTCGGAGGAACATAAACAGAAAGGGGTTTTACGTCTCTTTGAAGTCCAAGTAGTGTTGCCTAATCATATTTGAGCTGGCTTTCGAGACAGCGAAGTAAACATCATCCCCCAAAGCATCAGACATGGTCTGACAGTAGATTTGATTATTTTTCAGTCTGTTACAGAGAAACTGAGGAAAAATGCCAGTTATTGTCAGAGGATAAAGCGGCAAACTACATCTGATTATTTCCTGTATGGTTAGGATCTATCTGCCCCCAAGTTGTTGATCTGCCTCATTTATAATGTGGAGCTGTGTTAAAGCTCAGTGCTTCCTGACATTTACAAAACAAGAGCCTATAACAAAGTCCACAAATAACTGCTTCAATTGAAGACGACTCCCATCCAGGAGTATGAATACTCTGACTTAAAGCAGCCGTCTGCTTTCTGTTCCTTCTGACCAACTCCTGATCTGATATACAACTTTATTTACCCGAAGTTTATTAGTTTGAATTTAAATTTATGGATATGAATTGGACATGAATTGTCATGATATTTGCTGAGAACTGGCACTATTCATAAACTGAATTTACCGAAAGCGTTTTTGTTTTTCAGGCACTTTCTGTTATTAATCCACATAGATTATTTTTTTACATTTTAAAGTTATTTTACCATCTCATATTAGCTAGTAGCACAATTAGAATTTCATAACTGAGTGAAAGGGGACTGAATACACATGCATGCCTCACCTTTCAGATTTTTAGTTTATAAAAATGTAGACGGACATGTATCATTTTTCGTCGACTTCACAGTGTGCAATGCAGTGTGGGATTTCCCCTACTGGATTTTGTTAGAAGTTATCAGTATTCCCAAAAAAACAAAACAATTAGATCACATCAGTTTATATTTCAGGTTCTCTCAACTACCTTTAGCCCCCGTGTTGATATAATATTTCTGTAAAAACAAAACAAAAACTTGAAAGCATTTAAGCTCCCACTGAATTATCTTCATTTATAAGTCTGCTGAATGCCCTGCTCTTTCTCCATACACACATTAATCAGGCAGAGAGAGAAACTGAGCCCCCTCTAAGTAAATTCTCACTGTCAGGTGTTGGCTGGGTGTAATAAATCCTGCCAGGCCAGCACAGGCGGGAGGAGATGGGAGCCAAGAGGTAATTTGTGGCAAAAGAAAAAAAAAAAAATTGAGAATTATTTTCTTTGACGGTCATAAACTAAGACAGGCGGCCTGGCACAGTAATCCAAGGACCACCGAACCCCGGCCGCACCGCAGCCGACAGGTCGACATCAGCTTCGATCATCTGTAAACTGCTGCAAGAGTAAAAACCGTCTTATATTCCCTATGATCCAATTCGGAGACGTCTGGAGAAATGCAGTTCAGACAACCTTCCTCTCACCTCTTCTTCTACTTATCCTTCTCCCCTGCCTTTTAATGGTGGATGAAAGCAGATTGTTTTGTTTCAGTAGAAAGACATGGGGTTGTTGTTGTTTTTTACTTATTTATTTTATTTTTATTTTTTTTGGAAGGAGTATTAGTTACAACCTGCGAGGAAAACTGCACAGACTGGTCTTTTTTGTGAAAACACACATCACAATAAAAGAGTTACAGCTGCACAAATTAAAGCCCCCACCACCACCATCTTCTATTTTGGCTCTCCTTATTAAGGCTGTACATGGAAAAGTTATTTCTCAACCCCTAACAGATTTTCTCTGTTTTTGCTTTTTGTTGCACTCACATGTTTCCAATAAACCAATTGTGACATCAGACAAAGATAATCGGAGTAACTACATAATTTAATGCTGATTTATGAAGTGCTATGTATTTTCTCAGAAAGAGTCTTTTACGTCACTTTTGCAGAATAAGCTGTTAAAGGTCATCTCAGTTGAATTTGGTCTGGACTTTGACTAGGCCACTTAGAAACCTTTTATTTTTGAAATTCAGACTTGCAAGTTTGCTTCAAAATTTTGCCTTGCCGCATAACCTGAGTGCGCTTGTGCTTAAGGGCTTAACCGCCAAACAATCAGGATTTTCTCCTGGTTCCATCAACTATGGCAAATCTTCCAGGCGCTGAAGCAGCAAAGCAAGCCCAGACCATCATAAGACCACCACCGTGTTTGACTGTCAGTATGATCTTCTACTTCTGAAAAGTTGTGTTAACTTCTCAGCAGTTATAATGAGGGCTTAGGGATTATCAAAGTGGTTATTTTTTGCAAATGTTATTTATGTTCTTTTACCCCAGCAGTGTCTTCGGCCTTGAAAAGTTCCATGGATGTCATTTTTGTCCAGTCTCGCTGTTGTTATGGAATCATGAACTCTGATCAAGCATGTGAGGTCTGATGTGGTTTAGATGTTTTTCTGGGTTCCTCCTCCTGGATTAGTCGTTGATGCACTCTCGCGCAGTAATTTTGGGAAGGGTCATCACTAGCTATGTTTACATGCACAAACATTCCCGATCGGAGTAAAATTCATCCGGATTACAAAAACAAAATATAATTGGACTGTACCGTTTATACGGTCCATCTTCCCCTCATTCGTGAATAAGACCCCAAGATACTTGAACTCCTCCACTAGGGGCAGCACATCCTCCCCAACCCGGAGGAGGCACTCTACCCTTTTCCGGTTCAAGACCATGGTCTCGGATTTGGAGGCACTGATTTTCATCCCGGCCGCTTCGCACTCGGCTGCGAACCGCTCCAGTGAGAGCTGTAGATCACGCCCTGATGAAGCCAACAGGACCACGTCATCCGCGAATAGCAGAGACGCAATCCTAAGGCCACGAAAACGGATCCCTGTACCGATGTACTGATCCGTTGTGGTGAAGAGAGAGCTGAGCCAAAAGGCGAAGCTCTCGATTTACCGGTCGATCTACGTTCCTACCCTCATCTATGGTCACGAGCTTTGGGTGGTGCCCGAAAGAACGAGATCCCGGATACAAGCGGCTGAAATGAGTTTTCTCCGTAGTGTGTCTGGGCTCTCCCTTAGAGACAGGGTGAGGAGCTCAGTCATCCGGGGAGGACTCAGAGTAGAGCCGCTGCTCCTCCACGTCGAGAGGAGCCAGTTGAGGTGGCTCGGGCATCTGGTCAGGATGCCTCCTGGACGCCTCCCTGGAGAGGTGTTCCGGGCACGTCCCACCAGGAGGAGGCCCAGGGGAAGACCCAGGACACGCTGGAGGGACTATGTCTCCCGGCTGGCCTGGGAACGCCTTGGGGTTCCTCCTGAGGAGCTGGCCCAAGTGGCTGGGGAGAGGGACGTCTGGGCCTCCCTACTGAAGCTGCTACCCCCGCGACCCGACCCCGGATAAGCGGAAGAAGGACGGACAGACGGACAGACGGACGGGCGGGCGGACGGACGGACGTTTATACGGTTACACAATCAATTAATCCAATCATAATGTGTGTGTGTATACGCACCTGGCTTTATTCAGAATTGAACCGCTCTGACGAGCAGTTATCAAATTTCCCCTAAAAAAATGCAGATGAAGAACTTCTGTCTTTCCTAAACAACAAAAAATAGTAAACAAAGCAGTATTATACGAGTCTGATGGTCTTCCGAGAGCCCAGACTGGACTTGCACTGGGTTCTAATTGTGGTTGAAACATTACTGAATAAATAACAATTTTGAGCTCTTTCAAAGTTTTGAATAGAAAGGTTGTATTGTGAACCCCGGCAGTTTTGCTTTCCGATGTATTTCCACCACTCACCAACGTGGATATACGTCACATTTTCGTCGAGCGAACATGCGTACTCAGGTCAGTTTGCCACATTCTGAATATCTTCCATCCTGACAAGCGTTTACATGCACATCGATCGTCTTATCACTTGGCATAAACCATCCTTCTCAATCGCATTACAATTTCATTCTGACTGAGCTTAAGCCCTTCAGTCCCGTTACCTTTGTCCAAGTAAATGTAGCTACTGTTCCATATTCCTCCATCTGTGGACAAAGACCCTCTCTGTGGTTCTCTGGAGTCCAAATGCCTTCAAAAGGCGCTTTGTAACCAATGCTGACAAATTTCAGTGACTTTGTCATCTTTTCTCAAACTTCTTTAAATGGTGGCATGATGTGTTGATTGTTGTGTTCTTTTAGCCTACATGCTGTCAGACAGGTTCGATTTAAGCGTTTTCTTTATTCCACGGGTCAGACAGAAATCTGGCAAGTGAAACTGAAACCAAAAGGGGGCAATTATATGTTCACACTGGGACAGGTTGGCTCGGATAACATTTTTCCCTTAATAGGAGGAATCATCGTTTGAAAACTGCCTTTCGTGTTTAGTCCATGTATCTTTTCCTGGTAATAAAATTTGGTCAATTATCTTAAACATTTATGTGTAACGGACCAGCACACGCAGAAGAAATCTCTAGCAGGGAAAAGCGCTTTTTTTTTCATGTCACTGTAATTGTATGCAGTCGGAGGCTTGACGCCCATGCAGCTGCGCGTGTTTGCACCCGTGTTTGGGGCTAATAATACAAACACAACACCCTGTTATTTGTATGTAGACATATGCGGCACTTTGGTCAGTGTCATTACCCCCTAATAGCTGACTGGCTGTGGATTTATAGTCATGTGTGACTCCGTCTGTGTATCCTGTCCTTTCCTTCATGGATCAATGCATTAAAGCCCACATTGAATACCAAACAAGCCTCCGGGTTGCACCTCCAGCACCGCTGTGCTGAACAGATTGCATGTGGTCACTCGCTTTTCTGGACTTAAATTGCCTCCCACAGAAATGCCTTTCTTTTCAAACCCCCCCCTCCCTTTTGCACACACCCCAAAAAACACCATTGGGTTGGTTAATAGCAGCCCTGGCTCTACTCTCTCTCTTCCTCTCTCTCTCTCTCTCTCTCTCTCTCTCCTTCTCTCTCTCGCTTTTGCTGCAGAGTCTCTCTCTTTGTAAGCAGTGCTCTCCCGTTCGCTCACATGCAAAATTTATGACTGCAGCACAGGCACAAAAGAAGAGCGGGGATCCAGTTCTGTCTCGCGGAGCAGATATAGGTTTTCAAATCCCATAGTTCTCTATCCCAAGATATTGTTCAGCTATGTGACAGTGGCAGAAAGAGAGAGACGGGGGTGGGGGGTGGGGGGGGATTAAAGTGTTCCACTGGAACACGTGTCTATTTTCATCCTGCTCTACGGAGTATAAGAGCCGCTCTCTCATTACATTTAAAAGAGGGAGCAGACTCCCCAGCTCAACTGGGCTGCCTCTCGTCTTCCAATGCGCCCCAGAGAAGCTTCTCACATATACATATACACATATATCTACAGCAAGGACATGGGGAGTCTGGGACCTTTTTTTTTTTTTTTTTGCGCTTTCTGAAGACACAAAACAACGCTGTCCTCTAGAGCCGGATATCTTGGAGGAGAATGTTTTTAAGTATGGAATAAATTACTCAGCTGCCTTTAGTTGTCCGCTCTAATTTCCTCGCCAGGACAACGAGCACACCAGATGGGCAAATAATATCTATCATGGGCACTTCATGTTATTTTCTTTTTTTACTTGAATGACCCAACTTTCGACACAGATGAATCGCTTGGTTGATTAGTAAATGTATTTAGGATTTAGGCCTGGACTTTGACTAGGCCATTCTGACACATGCATAGGATCTTTGATCTAAACCGTTCCATTTTCGCTCTGGTTGCATGATTAGGGTCCATGTCCTGCTGAAAGGTGTACTTCCTCCTTAGTGTGTGTGTGTGTGTCAGCTTGTAGGCAAGGTTACATATTCACTGTTCCCCTACAAGGCTTGTGGCAAACTTCAAATCATCTAATTATGTCTTTCTTTTAATATGTGAACTACACAACTAACCGTTGTTCCAGCAACAGATTATTCCACCTGAGCTTTGGGTCTCTGCAGCTCCTCCAGAGTTTCCAGCTTTGCTGATTACCCTCTCTTTTTCGGTACGTTTGCAGTGGCGCTACACAAGTTCAATTTTCTGATGGTGGATTAAACATTGCCAACTGAGGCCTTCATCTTGATGCTGTTTGGTCTCTGATATTCTCTAATAAACCTCTGAGGTGTTCAACAAACAACTGGACTTTTACTGAGATAACACTAAACACAGCTAGAGTGGGAAAGAAAATGATAGCACTGGATATTATTCAAGGGTATCAGCGTAGAAGTGGTTGAATAAAAATGCACAACTTTCAGATTTATTTGAAGAAGAATTTGTATATTCTTTTACTTTTACTTCTCAATTATGGACCACTTTGTGTTGTTCCACCAGAAAAATGATCCCATAAAATCTATTGAAATTTGTGTTTTTAGCATTAAATGGGTATGAATACATTTGTAAGGTGCTTTAATTCCTGGAATTAACATCAAAGAGCTATTTTGCAATTAAATAAATCAATTTATTATGTACATTAATTGTCCCTACATGATTCCGAGTTGGAGGAAACGACATTTTTAATATTAAGTAAGGAGAATATATTTAAAAGGAACCATTGTGGCTTTTTGGAGGGATAGTAGTTTACACTGAACATCCCACAACAAAAACATCTTTGGACGTCATATATGTTGAATTTCATATCATCTTTAAGCCTCACAGGGTTATCCTCCAAAAGTCCAGAAGCGTTCTGAACCGAGGGATCGTTAGAGCGTATTCATGCTGAGCCGGTGATGGAGTGGCAAAAGGGATCAACAGAACTAATGTACAGCACATCGCAGTAAGACTTGGACTATTCTTTTTGGTTAAGCTTAAGATCACAATTTTCTCCACTAAGCAAAATATATTATTTACATACGAAATGATTTCACCAGAAACATGCTATTTCAGTCCTACTCGTTCTTTTAGAGCAAGTTTTGTAGTAGCAACACCTAAAAGAAGGCGCCACTTGGCCTAGTTGTGACATGATTAACAACTCCTCTATGACATATTTTTTTTAAACCACAAGTGAGAAAAAGCGCTGCATGCTGTCAGTCTTCTCTTTCGGCACAGCAGCTCCGTCAGATGTGCATTTCTTTTCTGCTGCTGAAGAAAATAAAATTCTATGAAAAAGATTTTGGCGGTCAGCACTCGCATCGACTGCTCTGTAGGAGCCACTGTGCAGTTTTTAGGCGAGGCTCCTACTTCTACTTCTTCCACCAGCAGCTGAAGGGGAAGCTGAAAATGACACTTAATAGAGAATACAGAGAAATAATTTCCTTTATATCGATAGAAGCAGCAGATGACAAAATTATACTCTGTGATTATTACGGCAAATACACACAACAGGAACCAAATATCTGAATCAGTCCTTTTTTGTTCAGGCTCAGTGACACATTTGTAAGTTCTGACATGCGGTCGTGTTTAAAAAAATGAAATCACCTCATTAAATATTTTGTTTTATCAGAAAATATTGGTGTATAAGCTTTTAAAAGTATTGTGTTCTTTTTGAAAAAAAGCGGTTTGGTTACAGTTTAACTTCATGCTGCTCTAATAACTTGATATTATGCTTCTTGAAGGCATCTTGCAGTCTCTGCCATCAGTCTGAGGAAGGTTTGCCCCACTCCCCAGTTTCCACTTTGTGATATTTGAATGGTTTCTTTTATGAACAGCCTGTTTAAAGTCACCTCTCAGCATCTGAATGAGACTCAGATCTGCACTTTAACTTGGCCCAGGACTTAACTATAACTACCTTTCTACTAGATTTACTGGTTTTGGGTAATTGGTAGTGATGGGTCGATGAGGCGTCATGAAACGTTTTGACACATTGCAACTCTGTGCCGATACTGTGCCGATACTGTGTCACTGAATACTGACACCTGCTGGACCTTAAAAATCCCTACAGGCAACCTGGTTGACAGAGTTAACTGACACTGATTTGATGACCAAGTATACACAATAAAATTTAAATCATTGTATGTTGCATTGTATTATTTTATATTTTCATTTGAATTAAACATATATTTGATTTTTTTTAGATACAGTCAATAAATAATGTGAAGGAGGATGCTTGTGGACTGGCTTTTTTATTTTTTTTACAAATGGTTGATCGGGCGCTGTGTTTAGTTACCTGACTGATATCATCTGTTCTGAAATCGGACATGCTGAGTATGACAAAGGGAGGAAGAACTACTCAGAGTAGCAGCTTTCTACTAATGGTAGATCAGCCGTTTTTTTCTGAAACGACGCTCAGAACAAAGACGCACAGCGCAACCCGCCCAACCAAAAAAGCGTTGCAGAACCCATCCATCAGTGGTGCGCTCCGATCAGCACCTGGCGCTCACAGAGCGAGACTGTGGTACAACACCATCACACCAGAGTTGCAAAATGGTTAAAAATTAACCATTATTAACCGTTATTTTGTTTACAGTTCAGCTTGGATTTGATTTACTGCACAGCATAGCTTTGCTGTGCGCGCTGAATCCAGATGCTGTGCGCGAATGCACACGCGTGCAGCTTAGAGGGAACAGAAACAGTTTGGCGCGTCAGTCAGTTCGAAACAGTTCCTGTATTGGTCACGTGACTTTTCCGTAGCAATACACACATCGACACGGGTTTCGCTCTATGAGACCGACACATGCGCCGACGCATCGGTGTTGCCGGACCCATCACTAGTTATTGGCGTGTTGCAGGGTTTAGTTATGCTTCATTTTTTTCTTTGCTTTTTTTTTTTTTTTTTTTTTTTTTTACAGGTGATCTCCCTCAAATAAACTCTAATGCATGGTAGACTCGTGATAAGTTCTGGATACTGAGCCGATCGGGTCCTGTTGCAGCACAGCATCCTCAAACCATGACCCTTCCACTGACGTGCTTCACAGCTAGCATGATGTTGTTTTCCTTTAACGCTGTCCAGTGGGATGTGTGCAGAGTTGTGTTTGTGTGGCGCTGCTTCTCTCTCCTGTCTGCAGGGTGTGACTCCACATGTGATTCCCATGAGGGCTCAAAAGGAGCAGGAACCAGAAGGGAGACGTTTCTTCTTGTTCCAATTCTCCGGGATAGGTTCCCTGGATCTTGCTGAAGCTCTTCCATATGTTCCAGGTGTGAACCTCCCTTCAGCCCCTCCAAACCATCGCTGCCTAACCACTCACCTGCCTGTCCACCAACCAACGTCGGCAACTCCACTCTGCAAGAAAACAAACAAAGAGACTTAGTTCTGCCAGCCTCAGCCTCAGCAGCTAACCTCACCTCATCCCAAAACTCACCAATCCATCTCCCTCAGTAAGATCCTCCACTTATCGGCACATCTTCAGCTGATCTTCTTTCAGAGCGCTAACCTTACTCACCCGTCCTTCTCTGTTGTGTGTTGGCCTCATCCCTCCCGGAAACCAAGACGGCAGCCCTGCTTCACATTTTACCAGTATCACCAAACCTTTTAAATCCGTTAGCTGCCTCCATGGTTGTTCTTCTGTTCAGGGTCAATTATTCTAGAAACATGACACAAAAAATGTCCTCTCTGCTGGTACCTAAACACTTTAGTTTTGGACTCGTGCATCCAACGAACATCATCCCAGCTCTCCTGGTGTTTGTCTAAACTCTTTAATCTGACCTTCATGTTTGTCTTGCAACTTTCTCGCAATCCGACAGCTGTGAGTTCAGTTCCAGCTTCCTCGCGCACTTAACCTCATGTTGCCCACCGATCTGCATATTGGTGTATGAACGTGTGTGAGTTTGACTGTGTGATTGGGTCTCAATGTGGCCCTATTGTGAAGCGTTTTGTGTGATCAGCTCTGTTTATATTAACTCACTTTAGCCCAAGGAAAGCTAAACTTATCCAGTCTTGGCCTGCAGGTACAAAACCTGTGCACTTTACAGTCACGGGTTGGCCATATTAAAGTATTCCAGTCAAACATGAAACCATCTGTCCGACAGCTAAAACTTGGCCTGAACTGGGTCGACAGCATGTCCATGAGCCGCAAATATACAACAGCACTGTTAAGAAAATAAAAAAAATGGAAAATATATTGCAATGGCTCAGTCAAAGTCCAGACCTTGAGATGATAGGAGTGCTGGGAGCTTTGGAGATATATGGAGAATATCCAAGAACTGTGATGAACTTCATTTAGATAAGAACAGCTCTGTAAGAGTCGGCTAAAGTCATACAGAAAATAATTAGTTTGTGTTGTTGTTGCTAACGCCGTTTTTCATCGGCTGGCAGTCATAGAATATGGATTGAAACTGGCATCTTAAATGTGATCGCTTAATTGCACAGGCATCATGACGATGTTTGTCTTTCACAAAACAAAAAGTGAGGAAGCCGAGGAAACTCTTTGCTTGCCCTCATTAAACGATGGGAATGTATCTGTTTCACTAGCCAGGGCATGTGTCATGTCTTTAAAATCTACACCGAAAAGCAAACATATCGAAAAACTTTTTTTCAGAGAGAGATCAATAATTTCTAAATTTCACAGAAGTTAAACAGACAGGTAACAAAATAACTTAACCAGCAATATACGTGTACATTTAAAAAAAAAAAGCCATTGACTATAAAATAATATGAAACGGGGTTTGAAAAATCTGTCTCCCTAGACCAGTGACACACACACACACACACACACACACATCCAGACACACGTTTACTTTTTGGACACCGCTGGATTTAAGGTCAGTCATTACACGCTTGACCTCTGTCGTGTGTCTTCTCTTTTTGACAATCCTGTGCTCATTAATCTGTATTCCAAAATGTCACTTGGTCTTCCTCTTTCATTGCCGTCTGCAAGAAGAAGTGATAACGTGGGTGGATGAGCAGGTAATGGCGAGCCCGCGCTCGTGGTGTCCTGTGTTTTCAAGCGAGCTGCACAATTGATTGGCCTTGATGATATTTTCAAAGTCAAGAAGCTGAACGGAAGCGAGGGTGAAGACGTAAAGCAATCTGGAGTCCTGCTAGGGTTTTTCTGCTCTCTATATACATGGCCTAACTGTGGCGTACTCCAACATGGCTGCTTTGAGGCCACAGATTATACAGGCTTTTCCCCCAGACTGGCTCCAGCTCCTAACAGACTTAAAAAAGTATTTCACTGAATTTAGGAATGTATGAGACTATAAGTATGTAATGTACTTATATTATAAGAATAAAAAAGAAACATGAGTAATTAAACCCTGTTAATTTTGCTGGCTGTACGCTCACTTATCACCTCCTCCTTCCAGTTCGCTTCCCCACTTCAGCTTCCAGTTCAGAATTGAGAAAAAAGAAAACACTCCAAGCATTATTTTAAACACGGTTTTGACTATTTATTTTGTTGCAGAAAAAAATATCTGAAAAATATTAGCACCTCTTCTATCTGAAGTGACATCCCTGCCTTTTTCACTGCAAAAACGGATCTAAAAACAAGTAAAATGTTCTTAAAGTTAGTCTATTCGTCCTTGATTTGAGCCAGTAAATAAGATTATCTGCCAATGGAATGAGTATTTTTGCCCCTAAAATAAGATAATTAGACATCCTGCACTTAAAATAAGATGATGGAGATGAATTGTTCCTATTTTAAGTGGGAAAATCCTCTTCTATTGGCAAATCATTTTACTTACCTGCTCAAATCAAGGACAAATACACTAATTTAAAGAAAATGTTACTTATTTTTAGTTCTGTTTTTGCAGTGTTCCGTAAAGACATCAGCACAGACAGTTGACTTGTTCCCTTCTCTCGTACCAAAATGACCTTTTTTCCTGCGCTCCACATGACGTAAACAGCTCTCATCTTGGACAGTCTTTCCATTTGCTTAGGTAATGTGTTAGTTAAAGATGTGTGGACCTTTTCCTCAAAAAACATGCACACCAACTAAACTAAATGTGATAATAAAAATAAAAAAAAAATATTCCCCAGCAATGAAACAGGCTTGGTAAAGCCATTTTAGGAGCAGCCTTGGGTGTGTGTCAGGTTTCCGAATTAGAGTTGCACACGTTTAACACTCGCAAAAGACTAAACCAAGATTTCAGGTGGCTTCTTGAAATCAGCAGGGATGGGGCTGATATCAAACCAAAAGGTTAGGGTAGAGCATACTGAGGCCAGCTGCACGCTGTCACACTGTTCATTAACCCATCAGAGTGCCAGAGCTCATTTTGAATCTCTCATCTTCCACGCTCTCTGTCCTCCAATTGATCAGCCTGTCACAACATGGGTTTTCACACTGTTCCCGATTGAGTTAATTCAGTAGGACTCAATCTGGGTGTCTTGAAAGTAAAGTGTAAGTGATAGAAAAAAAAAGAGAAATTATCAAGCAACGTGAGTAATGTAGAAAGGAAGGAAGCGGAATGAAAAGCTCACTTGTTGCTTGTCTTTTGTTTCTGGGTGGCGTTCACTGTTACATAAAGTTGAAAATAAGAGTGTGTTTAGAAAGTGAAAATGTACAGAAATTACTTCTAGTCTAAATAAGTTTTCTTGCAGTCGTTGCATATTATGTTGTACAAGCTGTATGCTTGAAAACAGCAAAAGTGAAAAAATCCATAAAAGAGAATAAAATATATGGTAGATTTTGTAGTCTGCTTCAACTATTTGGCATCGTATCAAGTAGCTGTAACTATTAAAATTGTTTGGTTGAAGTAGTCGATGTTGACAAGAAGGTGTTGCAGTATTTATCTAGGTATGTTAGCTGGTTTCAACTTAGATATGCAAGATTTACATACTGTAGACTTAGGTCATAGTTTGATTGCGTCTATTTAAAGAGGGAGGTATGAGACTATCCAAAAACTATGCTTATTAATCATTTCCGCACCAGTGGAGCGATCTTACAGCTGGCATCACATCAATTGCCTAAAAAGAACCGTTCTGACAACATGAAGAAGGCTAAAAGATCACACATCATGTCCCGAACTAAAGACATTGAGCAACAGAAAGGAAACAAAGTTACTGACATTTATCAGTCTGGAAAGGACTTTAAAACCGTTTCTAAGACTTTGGGAATCCGGTTAATTAAACTCAATGGAGATTTTTTTTCTTTGATATAGCACCAATTTACAGCACACATCGTCTCAAGGTGCTTTACAAAGAAAAGTAAATTCAGTGAAATCATACAGACAGATTGCAAAGAGTCAAAGTTATTTGTCTCCCTTGGGAGACATTTTCCTCAGACAGAGAGGTTACTCTGCACAGCCACACTCCACACTTCCATAAGATCACAAAGAGGATAAAAATACATGAATAATTTAAATAAATCATTATTTAACAAAAGCACTAATTCATTAAAGAGCACATCACCATCAATGTTTCAATAAAAAATTATACATAAAAAAGTAATTTTTGTAACTTACCACATTACGTGGCAGTGTTTTACTGAAGGAACCCTTGCAACCCTAGAAAAGAACATCTGCTCCTCCAACCTCTAAATTACATTGTTGAAGAACTAAACTGGTTATCTAGGTAGCTTTGCATTCTTTTTGAACCTGTAACCATTAAGAATTTTATCTTAAATAAAAAGGAGTAGATGCTTGTTCCGTTTATGGTTCTACCTGAGTTTAGTATGACATGCTGAACATGAGAGAGATCTTGTTACAACACAGCCTGCCTTCGTTGTGATTATTATTTTTTACTTAAACTCTTCCCTAATTAGGACAGAATCTGGACGTTTTTACCCCCAAATTATTACTTGATATGCAGCATCTCCCTTTAATTTGCCTTAATGGTCATACTCAAAAAGATAAAGGTCTTGCCCTTTCTCTCAAGTTATACCAAAAATCCATTAATTATTGCCACTCGGTGACATTCCCCTTTCCATTTTACACGTGTCCAAGAATATCTTTATAGTTTCCGGCAGGCTTCCTAAAACACCCATTAATCTTAATTTCTTAGTTATTCCAGTCTTGCTTTCCTCTCAGAGAGATAGTTAGTCTTTCCACTGGTGGAGAAAATAGCTTTTTAAGACCGCAATGATGTGACAACAAATCACACTCTGACATCACCGAAAAGGGGTCAGAATCAATCAGCCGCCCAGTGGCCTTTGACATTCAATAAACGTCAGCGGGGTATTTATATGCGTCCCCAATAGCTAAAGGAAGCGTCTGCAGATGAGAAAATATGATAACAATTAGACGAGCCGCAGCATGCCCCCCCTCACATCTGCATGGATGAATCACAGCGATGGTGGGAAAAAACAGAAACAGGAAAGCAAACTGAAAGAGGAGGTGGAAGGTGAAGACGGAGAGGAATCATCATGACGCTTTTTTTTTTTTTTTTTTTTTTCTTTTACCAGAAAGCATCGTTCGGCCCACGCAAACCCAAATGCCATCATCTAAATCCAGCCTTAATTAGGGCCCGGGCTGAGTGGGGGAAGACAGGAGGCCGGCAGGACTAACACGGTCAGCTGTGCACAATAACATCCAGCGCCTTGTTTCGGTGAGTGTGACAGGGTGATAAGGTCACACATGGGACTGTATTATAGCCAAACAGATGCAACTTCATGTGGTCAAATTAATCCCAATACCCTCCAGCATGCTGGCTTTAGACAAAAGGCTTTCATCAAAGCTTTCTTCCATAGAGCAAAGCCTTAGTGCTCGTGGAAATTGTGCCAAGAAAAAGCAGAGTCACAAACACACTTATATTCATTCATCATGCAGCACTTTTCTAACCATACTGACCACTCAAAGTGCTACACTATAGCTATATTCACACTCAGATGCGCACAACTATGAGTAGACTGAGCAGCACGTGTGACGGGGAGCAGCTGGACTTGAACCCACAATGACAACTCTACCCACTGACCCACAGTCACTCCTGAACCTATGGCAACCATGTCTGCTAACCTTGGTGGCATCAAGAGTTTGTGGTAACTGGTAATGAGTCTTTCACATCCCTGTAAAAGGGTTTTCATCCACTCTCCTTTGCAGAACTGTTTTATTTCTGCCACAATTAAGGCTTTTACACCATTAACTGCCTCTTGGTAGCCATTCAGGGGTGGACTGGCTGCTTGGCTTTGGATAATTTCCAAGTTTGTCTGTGCTTAAGGTTACGAACTGATACCCAGAAATTCTCCTTCAGGGTTTCCTGGCAGAGAGCAGAGCTCATTGTTCCATCTATTAAAGCAATGGCATGTTACAAGCAATCAGCGCAGCCCCAGACCATCACACTCTCACCACCATGTCCGTCTGTCAGTATGATGCTGCTTTTCACAAACAGGCTCCGATTTAAGCCTGTTTGTGGCCGCCATGACCCGCATGACTGAGGATCTGCACAGGAATGTTGCTTTTCTGAAATGCTGCTATGTTAGCTGTATCAGGACACACACCAGAAAACTCCACAGAATATTTTCCCAGAAGTCTTGAGAGTTGACAAGATGTTGGTCAGCAGTGGTTTTGGCCTTGGAACTGTCCCAATTTTTGTATAGTTTCTGTCTAGTTGTTGGACCATGAGGCCTGCAGGACTTTTGATGTTTGTCTGGGTTCATTTGTGGCAGCCTGGATGACGTGTCGACGCTCTTCAGGGAAGGCTCCTCACTGATAGACATCAGTGACTTTGTTTCTACTCTGTTCTTGAATTGTTTTATATTCCCACAGAATGTGTGTCTTTTAGCCTCAGTCATGTTGTTTGACAGGATCTATTTGAGTGATTTTCTACATTCTGCAGGTGTTGTAGTCAGGGTATGTGTGTCAAAAGAAACGGAACCAAAAGAATTGTGGTAAATCAATCAATTCATCATTTAACAAGGGTGGAAACTTTTCTACACTGGGCAAGGTTGCTTTGGATAGCTTTTTTTTCTTCCTTTGATAAATGAAATCATCATTTGAAAACCGATTTCTGTATTTTATTCCCATTATCTTTGATAGACATTCACATTTTCAAAAGCTCTGAAACAAAAACAGGACAGGATGTCACAATAAATGTTAAATAAGGAAATCTTCTCATAATCAATTAGGTTGGGAAGCAAAAGAAGACTCTGCCTTTTTTTTTCTTGTGACAACGATCCTAAGTGACCGAAATAAAAATAAATGAAAAAAAATGATTTATAGGAAAAGTACGATTATTTATCATGACCACTCACTGAGTTTGGAAAAACATTGCATGTCCCTTAAAGAACCCAGTGTGTAAGATTTTCACACTGGCATGATGTGCTGAATGAATTACAAATGACCTCTCCGTTAAGTGTGTAATAACTACTTCAGAAGCCACAGAGTACCATAAATGTGACGATGTAAACATGTCCTCCATGTATTAGCTACTGCTAACAGCTAAAAGATACGGTCATCGAGTGAAATAGTTTTTTGGCACTGTTGCAAAGCCCGCTTGTTTTTCTCTAAAGTCGCTTGTAAAGTTTGTGATTCATGGTTTTTGGGGCTCGTTTCTAAACGTGCAGTTGTTTATTCTGGCTCTAAAAAAGCTACTACAAACATGAGTGAATAGACCCGGTCTTGCTGCAGCACTACAGACAGTGAACAGGGCTGACATCCCTCCATGTACACACTCCCTGAGAGGGAGACCAACAAATGCCGCCTCTACTGGGAGGACAGAGAGCTGTTGGACCACAATGCCCTGTTTCTAACATAACACCAAAAAAGTAAACTTCACATTTAAATTGAATTAACTTACCTGTCCAGCAGAAAGCCTACAACCTCCGTTTTAAATCCCCTGGTAATGATAGCCAAAATCGATTCTCGTTTTCTTCCAATTTTGCTTCTTTTTCGGTTATCTTCTCTTACCTCTCGTTGGGAAAAGAGTATGGAAGGTCCTCCATTTTAACAGAAAGCGGTAAATAGAATGATCTACGGTCGTCTTTGCTTGTTTGTACTCATCTTCCACCGACAGCACATCTCCTTATAGAAGACAGTTAGGAAACACGTTTGGCTAACAAGTTTGTCCACCTTCGGCTTCTGAAATCGGAAATAGTGACACAACATGGCGCCTCCCAGTGGGTGCACCAGCACCTTTGTATTTATAAACTACTAATTCTAAGCTATGAGAACGCTTTCATAGCTGCAATAGCTAGTTAAAGCGCTGTACAAGTACAAGCAATTTACCATTTTTGAAGTGATGTTATTAGACTTTGCCAGAATATGTATTTATGAAAGAAATGCTTGATTTTTGCTAATTAAAAGCCACATTAGTTACACACTGTCCCTTTAAAGAGCAACATATATATTTTTGTTAACCAAATAATTTTCTTTCCATTTCTAATTCTCTGAATCTTATGCGATGCATTTTAGTTTTCAATGAATTTAAATTGGTCAAATTTAAATCAAAACGTCAATATTGTTATATAAAGAGGCAGGCTGCAGTGATCGATACAGCTATTACTCTCTTACTGTTTTTCTTAGGGTCAACATCATTGTAAAGGCTGAAAAAGAGTTGAATCTCGTCAAGAATAACCCATATAAAATCCTGTTCTCATATATCAGTTTATCAGTGGATTCCAACTTTTGTGTTTTTTCAAGCTAGGGTGGAAGGTTGCGACAGTGATTTCAGTAATAAATGTTTTTATTCGTGGATTATGTTTTTTGAGATCATTTCAAGGCTAAATTGAAACTCAAATACAAAGGTTGTCTCATTTAGTTTACAGAAAAGTCTTTCATGGGCTGATTGCAAAACTCCAATTTCTAGTGTCACTCTTGACCAGAAAAATGCTCAATAATTGCTTTAATAATGGGCTTGTGCTCCATCAGCCTCTCTTCTCCCTGCTTTGACAGTCTCTTTAACCATGGCTGTCACAGTTAGTCAGTCAATAAGCGGGTCATTGTGTATTTCAGAGTGGGGTGATGAGAAAAGGTAAGCTTTTTCACATGTCAAGAAATCTGGTGGAGTTTCTAAAAAGCTGCTTAAATATCTGTGGATGGGTGGAAAAGTGCATTCAGTCGCAAAAGGTATCAACTCAGATGTTTATAGTAAAACTCAGTCATCTGACAAGTGTCAAATGAGAGCTTAAGGGTGAGGATTTGCAGGGGTTGCACCACAAGCCTGGCAATTTTTCTTGCTGAGTTTAGTACCTTTAGCTCATTATTTTAGTTTTTTCATCCTGGTATTATCCCATCCACGCTAATCAGTGACATTTTAGGATGTCTGTTCAATTTAAAGTGGTTTTATTTAAAGCACATTGAACATCACTCTATATCAGCCATTTGTGGTCACATTACCTAAACTTAACGCCAGTGGATTTAACACCTAAACCTAATTTATCTAAACCTGCGGTTATCCCCTCCCCTGAAGGCTAACTCTAACATTGCTGGATGAGACACCTAGACCTAAGGTCAGGGGATCTAATATGACTTCCTTTACTACCTGTTGGGAGTGACTTCAAGCAATTTCGTTAGACGTCCGGTGTGTTCTTCTGGCATTGAATGTGAAAATGGGTTCGCCTTGCTACTGCGGTATGGTACTCAAGTCTACAGGTTGAGGGGAACTTGTTGGCTTTTGCTTTTTATTTCTATGTTGATTGAATAAAATCTGTTAATACATTAAACTCAACTCTGCAGTATAAGTTTTTATTCCGTTTTTGCTTCTTTAATCCACATTACTGCGGAACTAATATACCGAAAAGAAGAAAGAAATCTTTTTGTGTCATTGCAACTGTACATTCCATCAAAGTCGTCTTCTGCATTTAACCCATCCCTCAGGGTGCAGTGGGCAGCTTACAGCGCCTGGGGAGCAATCTGGGGCTAACGTTCCATTCCACTTGCCTCAGAAAATGAAAACGGGAGCTGAAAATGGGGTGAACCTGAGTAAAAAGCGTTCCAGTTAATCGTTCGGAGACATCGGGATTCCAAAATGATAACAAATAGTTAGGATTTCAATGTGGCAACGGCCAAGAAGGCTGTTGTTTTGTCATGGTACCTCTTATAAACGTCCTTTATAGCTGTAGGTTCTACATGCAAACACCACTTTTAATTTAGTTCCAGCCGCTACATGTAACATTGACTTTAGAAGCACTCTTACAACTGTATCTTGTAAAATAAACATGTTTTATCACAGCTAACTGTCACTGATGCGAGGACCTGCCACATGGATCTGACAATCGACCTTAAAAAGTTTCTCAGTCTTTCTGAGGGGAAAGTCAGACTACAGCGGTCAGTACAGTTTATTTTTTCGATCAGAAGCCAGGATTTTCCGAGTTCTGGGGATATTACATAAGAGTCTCTCTCAAGGAATCATAGTGGAAGTCTGCAGGGTTCAAACAAGGCCTCGGTATCCACTGCTCTAACCTACTAGGCCTCCACAATCCCTTAACAATAAAAGCTTTGGAAGTACTAGGGATCAAACCCAGGACCTCATATAAGCAAGGCACACAGTCTACCACTGCACTCAGGTCATATCTACATCATATCTACATGAGATCTTTATCACTATCTATGAGACTGCAAATTCATGAAATTCGTTCCTAATGTTTAATAAAGAGGGGTGTGATTTTATCTAAACCATGGTGGATTACTGTTGTTTTTGTGTTGATTACGAGCAAATATTGAAATTACTCCTAGTCAATGTGCGTCTTTGTCATGTTGTACCCCTTTTTTTTTTTTTTTTATTTGCCATTTGCCTTTTTCTAGTATATAGGTAGAACCATATTTGATTAATTGAGCTTAATAATCATCAAAACTCCAAAAGTATAAAATAGCAAACAGGCAAAATGACCAGCGCCTGTTGTTTCCCTGCACAAAGAAACTCAGTGGTAATATTAATGTGAATAAAATCAAAAGGTTTTACAATTTTTAGAACTTATCTAATTTAACTGTCAGTCATATCCCTGCTTGCATGAAAATTGGGTTAAAGAATATTACTGTACTGTTTTCTTCCCATTCCAGCTTCCAGGCGTACTGTTTACCTCCCTGAGCATGGCAAACAGTGTGTGGGGAGGGTTGCCCTGCAAACACTCAGCTGCCCCACAGTCTGCGGCACCTTATGGAATGTAATTTCCAAGAGAAGCCCCAAGAGTCTAAGCTAGGTTGTGGGAATTGGTAGACTAACTAAACGAGCTGAGTCCCCAAGGCCCTGCAGTGCCTTAGAGAAAGGGTAAGTGAGTGTGGATAACAGCGCAATCAAACAATGAGACAGCACAGTATAAGCCAGAAAGAGTCTTAAACTCATTACAGCTCCAAATGTTTGGCCCACATGTTGGGTTGGAGTCATCTACTTGTCGCTGGGAAAAATAGGACTCTCTAAAGTAAAGTGTGAAAATGTCACCGCGCAAGATGAAGTCAGTGTCAGCTCTTAGTGTTCGATGTTATCCAGCGGTATATAAAGAGCATTGTTTTGAGCTGGGTAAAGCCGGCAGAGTAGAGGGTGAGTAGTCGTAATAAACAAGGTTTGGTCTTTATTTATTGCCAGGGTCTATGTGTTAAATTGAAAACCAGTTGCTGAAGTTGCTACACTTTCTTGAGAAAAGTCCATTTCCAACACAAATTAGCATAATCTAAAATTCTCTATTACAGCGGAAATACAGCAATACCAGACGTCTGAATGCGATGTTAAAGGGACCCCATCCCTTTAATGCAATGAACAGAGTGCTAACTTGATAGAAAACTGGAAAGATAAAATACACTTTGGGCGCGATGAGGTGGCCCACTGAATACTAAACTTGAAAAGCTGCAGAGAAGAACACCTCTCTCCTTTTAAAGCCCTGTGCACAAACATCGATCATATTAGCTGGATGTAATGTCCTTACTCAAAGACTAAAGCAGCTCACTGATGCTGTACCAAGAGCAATAACAGAAGCAAGATGTGTGACAAAGGTTACATGGATTTTTTATTTCAGGTAATCTGCACAGCGTTAGCCTTTGACAGTACTTTTCAGATGTTAGGAATGCACACCCTTCCGTGACATTTGCAGCAAATTTGGTCTCAGAAATACAAGAAAAATGGGAAACTTGATTAACGTCGGGCAGGGTGAATAGAGCGTCCGCCTTATTTATTGTCACCTCCAGTAAAGATGTGAAGAAATGCCGTAACAGATAATTGCTGATCCAACAATGCCACCCTTTGTTGCAAATTCAATGAACTTTGGAGATGTAGGAAAAGCTAAAATACACCGGCTGTTTTGCATTATTTTCCAATTCTGTGCTTGATACATAATTCTATGTACTTTTGAGTCATAATTTTGATGTCTTCACAGTGTATCTGCATTGTCATTAAAAGAAGCAAAAGTCATTGAATGGCAAAGGTGAGTCCAAACTTTTGACTGGTCGTGTATATACTGGGGGGTTTGTGATGACTGAGCACTTAAAGCAGCACCGTGTAAGTTTTGACCCAAATATTTGTTTGGTATATTCAATGCTTGTATCTATGTTTTGCCTTCTGGATCTAAATTTTACAAAGAAATATTTTAGTTTAAGGCTTTTCAAATATCTTTTTCCAGAGGTGCATATAAGTGGGGAAGACCCCTGTGATATCAACAAATTGAGATTAAGTATGTGAGATTTTTTTTTTTCAATCTCCTAAAACATTCAACACAGATCATTAGATTGATGGTTTTGTTTGTAATATAAATATTTATATAAAAATAATTTGGTTTATTTTATATATATATATATAAAAAAACTAATACAAAACAACCTCACCAGACCCAGACCCTTCTTGGGATGAAGGGGACATCAGATATCAAACTTGAGCTGAAAGTGGTCTAAAGCTAAAAAAAAAAAAAAAAAAAAAAGATCTACAAACAGAGTTAGACAGAAAAAAAGATGTCCAAATTTAGCAGAGATTGGTGTGAATGAATAAAAAACATTCTCCATATGAGGTGAATTAGGCCTCTGCTTCTCAGTGCATCTCGACGCAGTTTCCACCCAAAGCTTTTCAGAAAGCATAATCATTGCAATGATTGTTGATTTTATGGTTTTTATGCTCCAACTTGCTGAAATTTTCCCACCACATCCCTTTCCTGCCTTCACCGTCATTTCAGCTTCTGAAAGGTGGATTTATTAATGCTCGCACAACTGAGGCTTGAAAAGAAAACGGTGAATAGTCGATGTACATTACGATGCTTTATGAGGTTAGTAAGAGTTTAAAAAACACACACACACTGTCAATAGATCATAGTCATTTCACAAAGTTTTGTGTGGCTAAAGAGAAAGGTTGGGTGATTATTATTTGCATCTGAGGTAAAAAAAAATGAAGGTTTTCATCCTAGGGAGAGAATTGTGTAGGGAATATTCTATAAACTGAAAATAGTTGTGAGTTAAGGCCCCCTCATCCAAAGCCGGTGCCCTTATTCCACGTGCGACAATTACTTTAAAGTTACAGATTCAACGTGAAGGCTCTCTGAAGCTCCTTTAATTAGATCCCTGCGGCCATGTGTTTGGAAAGAGAGACAATAAAACTGACAGAGGGAAGGGAAAAACAGAAGGCAAAATTTCCCACTGACATTTTGTTTCAACATTTAATAACGGCTTCCTCTGACCGTCAGGAGCCATCCCTGCTCGACCCCTTTTTTTTTTCCCCTCCCTGGAAATACGGTCCTAATTACAAAGTGCAGAAAACACAGATTACATTTTTTCAAAGTGAAAAGAAAAACACAGATATTGTAGTATTTGGCTTTTGAAATGTCCTTTTTAGAATTACCAAATATAATATTAAAAACAAGAACTGAGAAAGACCAAGCAAATTGCCATTTTTTTATTGACTTTTCTGTCTCAACGCATTAATGTAGAGGACTTTCCACAAAGTTTATTGAAGCCAATGGCATACCTATATTGTTGTTTGACAAGCCTTTATGTGAAATAAAAGATGAATGCTTGGTGTTCACCCCAACCCTGAAAACAGAATATGTGTAAATGAAGCCTCTAACATTCCTCAGTCTCATGTCTGCACATAAAACAGAATTGGAACAAAGACTACAGAATCAAGAAGCATTATTGTCATTAGTATAATGACATTTTTAATGAGACAGACACCGGCTCAGTATACACACAGACTACACATAACAAGCAGACACAATAAGACATAATCTTTAAAAAAGAAACTTGCTCTTTTTTCTGAAATCAGTTGCTTGCACTGACCAACACCCTCCCTGAGAAGCTTAAAAGGAGCAAATAGTCATTAGCATCAAAAAGACATATTTCTGAGCAAAAAAGTCAAATAGCAATCCCTTTATGGATGATATATATATATATATATATATATATATATATATATATATATATACGTATATATATATATATATATATATATATATATATATATATATATATATAGAATATATATATAGATATATATCTCTATATATATATATACTGTATGTATATATATATATATATATATATATATATATATATATATATATATATATATATATATATATATATTTATATATATATACATATATTACCGTGAATGTAAATAAGACATCATATGCCCATTGCTCTTTGATCCACTGTATATATGAAGATTCACTGTATATAACTGATGCACCTTTCCTACTTTTGCACCTTCTCTTATGAGCCAATGTGGCAAGTGAATTTCTCCAATGTGAGATCAATAAAGCCTGTCTTATCTTACCTTATCTTACTGCTGCTTGCCTAAACTTCCCAATATCAATAGAAATAACAATAAGGGAAAAGTTTAAAATAGCTAAAACTTGATGAGCTCAGCTGGTTGATAAGTGTATCTGGCAACCAGGCACAGAGAGGACGACGGTAAAGGAGGCTGAAGTCTTAATAAAAACCATTTGTTTTTAAGGATGCGGTTCTGATTTTTGGAATCCGCTCAGAGAAAAGTCAACGTAGAGGTCTAGGGTCTACAGAAGTTTAAACAACGGTGATCCATGTCTCCTGGTGGAACCGCCACGCTCAGCCACTCACAGCGCCCTCGTCTCCCCTCTACCTTCAATTATGTCCACAGGTGTCATCACAGCCACAGGTAAACAGGTCTCAGGATAAATGTCAGATGAAAGCCACATATTAAATCCCCAATGACTGCCCTCTGAAAAATACCAACAGACCACTGACTGACTGATGGGGCCTCAGAGTTTGTTTGCATCTGTGCAGCACCAGCGTGTCCTCAGTTTAGCTGTCATCGTGTGTTCTGCTGCAACTACTAAAGCAAGAGATCGGTGGCTAATGTCTTCAGGCTCCACTCAGGACAGATAAACAAAGCGTCACTGAGGAGCCGCGTCCTACAAGCCTAAACATGTCTCTCTATATATGTTTCCTTCTCCATGCTTCGCACTTGCACAGTCACATTCTCGTTGTCATCTCTCCGTCTGCATGAAGAAACGTTGTTCCTTCAAACCCTTTTTTTGTCACCCCCCACCCTGACTATGCATATATGTTTCTTCTCATCATTCTCGTTCACGTTATTGCTCCACCGTCTGCCACAGAGCCCGTATTTTTTTCCACACTTCTTGGTTCTTCCCCTTCGCTGCATTCATTTCCATTTGCCCATTTATTTTCCCGCGACTCCGAACCACTTTGTTTTCCTCCAGTTCCTTCTGCACTGATGTTCTCAGTCACACAAGTAGCCGGATCTGGCGCTAATAGACATTAGCTGAGACAGCTAGGCCACAGAGGAGCTTGTTTTCCTACTTGATTTACAAAACACAGCAGTCGCTCTGTCGCTCTTTGCTGTCACGCTGTACATCGTACATAAGATAATGTCAGCCTGTTGAAATCAGCTCTGTGCAGAGCAATGTTTTTTGGCAAGGCAGTAACGCAAAGAGGATGCGCATTACCGTGTGCGGAGGGGGGGAGGGGGAAGCACTAAATTGAAAAGGAGAATAATTTCATCCCATATAACCTCCCAGTATTGCATAATGCTATTCTCCAGCAGGGATAGAGAAGCTGATCAGAGTTGATGGGAAGATGATCGGTAGAAAAGCTATAAATATGCAGCCAGAGCGAAAATGGAAAGGTTGAGGTCTGCGATTAACACCCTGGTGTGGCCCTGGAGAACCTGTGTGGGGGTACAAATGAAAAAACACACACTTATCATCAATTAGATGCGCAATTAGCATTTTATTTGTATTATGTTTGTATGTTGCATTACCTGTATTAGGCCATTTCTTTTGCATTAAAAATGGGATTTTCTGCACCCTTGCATCACAAATCAAACATTATAGATAAACTGGAGTAAAAACCTTAGAAAAGAAAATATGTCATGAGCATGTCTTTCAATATAGGTTTCAGGTGGAAACTGTTTCCTTTATAGAGTTTAGACAGAGCATGCTTCTCAGTGGAGCTTTGGTACTAAAGACACAGCATGAGTGCACATATAGCAGATAGGTGTGTGTGCACATGCACACGTGAGTCTGTATGTCTGCATGTAAAAAGTGTGCACTAGGGAATAGTGGGGGGAAAAGATCCAAAATTTTTTCACCGTAAGAAGAACATTGGAAGAACATTAGCATTGGTTAAGAAGGAAGGGTGTTCGTGTGTTAGAAAAGCTTGGTTGAGAACCGGTGGCTAGAGTTGAAAACTGATGCCAAGAGATGCTTTCCATTCAACAGGGGCCAAGCTGTAAATGCAGAAAAGGGCGGTACTACAAAGTATTACTCAGGTGGACAAAACACAGATCCCTGCCACACTTTTCAGATTTTCATTTGTAAATAAGTGTAATTTTCCTTCCGACTCAAAATGACGCGCTGCTCTCTGTTGGTCTTTTGACATTAGATCTTAATGACACAAAAAGAGAAAAAAAAATGAAGCTTTGGGGTCAAAACTTGAAAATTAGTGAAAGAGTTTTGGGGGTGTCAATACTTTTGCAAGACATCCTTTCAACAGTACTCACACTTCAAGTCAGGTAAAAATTACATGAATGAAAAGAAAAAAAAAAGGACAGCTGCCGCCACAGAAAGCCACCTGATTCCATCATGTTGGCCCAGTTTAGCGTCAGTCATTAGTCTTTGCTGCCGGCCACGCTGACAACTGATGACACTGATGATCCAAAATCTAATACACCTAAGACCGTTTTTTTTGGTCACCCTGGCAGAAGTGACTAATCTCTGCGCTTTAGTATAGATGATGAAAGATTTTTCAAGGCCTTACCCCTCGACAAGCGCTTTTTTTTTTTTTTTTGAAAAAGTACGAGGGGACTATACATCACTTGCGTCCCGTTTTGTGTAATTTGCTTCAACCTGTCTGGTGTCATTAGACGGCCCGCTGTACCCTGTTCCCACCTGTGCTCTCTCATTTGCCCCTTTTTGTCCTCTACGAAGTCTTCCTGAGCAGTTATCTTTGTGATCGATCATGCAGCCCATCCTGCGTAGGCGTGAGATGGAAGGAGACGCCGACAGCATGGCAACTTTGGGTGAAAATGCCACGTTGTCCGAGTTCTAGTGTATTTAAAAGAGGTCGCTATGGGTGAGGCTGGGGAGCACGTCTGAGCAGTAAAGCGATGAAACCTAAGATACGTCAGAGAAACTAGGAATATTAAATTATGATTGTACCTGTTTTTTTTTATGTTTGTTTGTTGTTTTCCCGTTTCAAACCATTTCCCTGCCAACTGTCTGGCTAAAAATCATCACAAGACACGATGCACCGCTTCGAGGGGTCTGTACGGCCAGAAAAGTGTTTTTTAAATTCAGTCCATTTACCATATATGGCCATGTTTATTCACACATATATTCAAGGATGTTGGTATTAAAGAGAAAATGCAATATTACTGCGGCACCACTGTACCGGGAGAAGAGCTTATGATTTACCTCGGCTGTGCGGCAGGTGTCTGTTATTATTTGAGTTTCAAGGTTCTTCTTTCAGATGGAATCCCGAAGGCTTAAAGTGGTGTTTGACCAAATAACGCAGATAAAAATGGCTGAAATTACTGTAAATTTTCTAAATATTCCTTTTATCGTCTTAGATCCAAAATCATATTATAAAAGAGTTATTTTTGTCGATGTGGGGTTTTTTAAGGAGGACGTGGTATTCAGCATGAAGTATTAGTGAATGAAAGAAATAAGGAATGAACTGACTGCAAAAGGGGAAAAAACAAACTACTTTACTACGAACATTACTTCCAAAGAGTGGTGACGCGCGCTCTCATTAAACTGGCTTTCTTTGTAAATTAGATGTTTCAGTGCAACTTGGGGGAAAGTCAGAAGAAAAAAAAGCCACCGTCTCACAGAGGCAGGGTTTTCACAGGTTCTGGTTTCCTGCATTAGTTGCCATGGTGATTGGGCCAGGTAAGAAGCAAACCACCTTTTTGCGGAGCTGAAAATCACAAGCTGAACCAGAAGTTACCGTGCGGATCCTGCTTTGCAGAAAAAAAGACTCTGATTTTTCCTCAAAAGGATTTTTATCCCCCCACCGTCGGTCAAAGATGAATTCACGGCAGCTGCTCCCAAACATTTTAGCTTGCAAAACAAAAAATATTAGTTGCAAACACCTGTGAGAACAGGCATCTCTGGACTATATTCACACAGCCGGTGTTATTGTATACTTTTTGTCCATGTGGGTATTTGTTCTCAATGACATTGGTATAACTGTGGAAAATATATTTGATGATTTTTTTGTTTTTTCTTGCATTTCATAATTGATCATCCCAAGACCACATACACCATTTGGATCAATTGAACCTGTGGAAAAAAAAAACACTGTAGCATTGATGGCTCTTTTAGGATGAACATATTTCATGAAACCACATCCACACAGAGGTGGGGGGCAACTCGACGCTGACGCTTTTGACTCCAGTCTGCGTTAATGATCTGAGTTAACTGACAAG
This sequence comes from Fundulus heteroclitus, assembly GCF_011125445.2. Classification (NCBI taxonomy): domain Eukaryota; kingdom Metazoa; phylum Chordata; class Actinopteri; order Cyprinodontiformes; family Fundulidae; genus Fundulus; species Fundulus heteroclitus. The sequence goes on from NW_023397132.1 coordinate 1,288,857, forward strand.
TATATTTCAGTATGTTACACTTGGAGCATGAAATGTCAAAAAGAAGAGAAGAAAAAACTCCAGGAGGTGTCAGAAATCACACTTCACTGCACAGACTGAGGTGAGAAAACACCGCCGGCCCGAGTGACTTTCCCTCTGCATCTATGACTGTACAGCCGCGGGCCGAAATTAAATTGTCCACTTGACTGCGGAGGCTGTGGGTCTTTTGCTTCTCATTTACGAGGCTGCATCATTTCGCCGTTTTTTCCCCCTTCTGGCCGTGACAAAGGGTGACATCTCTGCATCGGGTCAGTAACATCCAGAAAAGGGCCAGATCTGGTTTACTGTTAAACACCAAAGCCCACGCATTGTACATGTCATCACAATGAATACGCGTTAGTGTACCTGCATCTATTTGCCAGCTTTATTTTTTATTTTTTTTATCTCTTCACCCCATTTCCTTGAAGATCTTGATTACCTTTTACGCGTTTTTGCATATTCAGCTCAGCGTTTGCTCCGATCCGATTAGAGACACGTGAAGCACAGGAAGAGGCTGGATGTAGAAATCCTTGGTGGGTCGATACAGAGGCTGCTAAATTACCTCGGTGGGGCTCAATTTTGAAATTGAATAGGCTTCCTGAATGATTTAAGGGCCGGCTTTATGGGAATAATGGAGAGCTGGTGCGGTAACACAGTGCACACAGGGTAACAAGCTCCAAACAATAAACAGACCCAGGAAAACATAATAGCTGAACTCATAAATGGATACACACATACTGTAAACCACATGAAAAGACGCTGAGATGTGTGATTTTTTTTTTCCCCTTCTTCTTCTTTGATGCGTGCTGTAAAGCGTGTGCAATAAATCTCATGAATGGATAGTCATGCAAAAATAAACAGTGTTGTGCATTTTACTCGGGGCTTATTCTGGTATCAGAACAAACGCACGCTTGCCATCAATCCTTTGATTTCATAAATGAAACGGGGGAGAGCGGTGTGTCCACAAACGCGGCGTCTCATGTTCTGAGTCACTTAGTGAGTCATCGGGATCAACAAGGGCTAAATGAAACTCATTATAAATTATTAAGTGTAACAAATGAGTTTGAAGCAACGCTCTGATCTCAATCCACTCACACAAAAAAAAAAACTAAGTCTGTTTTTTTTTCCATCAATGATTTTCATTTTCCAACATATATAACCTGCCAATAGCATCTCTGTATTAACAATATATCCATACCCTGAGGGGAAAACGTAGACCTAGCCACTACGATTGCATCGGCTGCAGCATAACAAAACGGTATTGTGTGACTATCACTGACAGGGTAAGAAATCCAGGAACTATTACTTTAAATAGTGGTTCAAAGACCACAAATTTCAATTTTCTGAGGTTTTGGGGGCATAAAATGGTTGGTTGTGCACCGAGGAGGCCGTGTGAATGTTGAAAGTGAATACCGAGATCAGAAAACGGGGTTATCTTTCTACGTGTGTTATTTTCAACTTAATTCATATTCTCCAATAAGAGCACACTATCAAGCAAGCAGCCCTCCCCCCTTCTCCTCCACCCCCCAGCTGATGCACCGGCTGCGAGTCGTGCTAACATGTCTGACAAGAGAGGAGGAAGGCGGAGCAGCGAGCAGACGGCAGCCACAGATCAGCCTCCCTGTATCGGCTCAAACAGGAGGCAGACGCCACTGAAGCTGCGGAGCGCGAATATCCGATATTCAACCTCAAACTCACTTCACAGTGGTCACTAAAAAGGGGAGCTGATATGTCCAAGGGTGCTAAAAAAATGCATCACAGAAAAGTAGCTAAAGATCATTTATTCAAGTCGGGGTTTTTGAACAAGCAGATCTTGAAAAAAAACATCTGCACCGACACGGAACGTTGCGACCACAACGCTGTTATTGTCTGTGAGTTTATTTCATTTCTAAATGATGTCAAGTGTAAGAAAGGCGCATTTGTAACTGAAACAAACAGCTTAGCAGTCCAGCCAGGTTTGCACCACTGCCTATGTGGCTTTGTACTTCGGTACCACTGTTTTGAATAACGTCGGCAGGTTAAAGCCCTTGGTCAGCTCGGCCTCGCCTGTTCGACATTCTGCAACACCAACACTTCAACCAGCCATAAAACCATAATAATGGATTTGTAATGGAGTGTTGTGCCGAAAAGGGAGGCGTGGAGGTAGGGGCGAAAGTGGTGTTGGGGGGCCACGTTTGACTGGGTTTCCAAATGTGATTGTAGCCAATCAAAGTGAAGTCAACTTGGTGGAGATGCATATCATTACCACAACCAGCCCGTTTACTGAGGAGGGACATTTTTTTAATGAAATTCTCTGTAGAATTTACATATGCAGCAATATCAACTACATGATGGTTTGTACAGTGATGTCATGGCACCTTTAACACTTTCGTAAGGACTAGTTGAAGGGTCTGAAACTGCTGAAAGCTACTGAGACCAGAAAGCTTGGAGAAAAGCAGCCTAGGTGGACAACTACGGTAAAACAGGTTAATTAGCGTTGTTCACATTTGATATTTTCCTTCAGCATCCAGTTCAACATCCAGCATGGCTGCCACACATGTACAAAATGTAATCCGTAGGGCATGAATTGACTTTGCATTTTAAACAGTATTCATCATATTGACTATTATGAGCACGCACCAAGTCTCACATTGTGAACATGTTCCTTTAAAGTTTGAATATGTATAACACAGAGGAATACCTTACCAGCACGCATTGCCAATAGTCACCACAGCAATTAGCCAATCCTGCTTGTTTTCTGACCAGCAACTAGCACGCTGTTAACCCCATTCAGTGACTTGCACTTTGCACATCTCCCATTTCATCGTTCAACCCCATCCTGCTTTCAGCTAGCGCCTTTTGCATTTGGCGCCTTAGGGTCCAATGCAATATTTTCTGGCATTTTCAATTCAGTTCAATTCAATTTTATTTATATAGTGTGATTTCAAAACACATGCCATCTCACGGGACTTTAAAAATCTGATCATGCAGACAGATTGGTTAAAAAGCCTAAGGAAGCCCAGCAGATAGCATGGAGTCGCAGCATTCACTCCTCCTGGGTGAGCGTGTAGCCACAGTGGGCAATTGCCTGCATTGTCGTTGATGTTGCAGCAATTCCTCACACCAAACATGCATGTACTGGCATTTTATGTGATATCCGGTACTTTCTATGTCTGGCACTTCACCTTCTAATCTGGTACTTTGTACATCTGGGTCCAATGCAGTACATTTCACACATTACACCTTCCCAGTCAACCTGAAGATTATTAGCATTAGCTAATAAGCTAATATATTTGCTAGTCTCGAAAGAGAGACAACATATCACACAAAGAACAACCTTGTTTATGTGACCTACCAACTCGTTAATATCTACACGAAAACAAATCTCCAAAAGTAATGCATCTCATTTAAAATTCTGAGCAACACGTATAAGAAAAAAAGACATGTGTTAGTTAATCTGTTTTTGTTTTTATTTAGTTTTTTTGTGGCTGATGACACTGATTAGAATAATTTTGAGTTCAGAAAATTGTCAAATTAACAAATCAAGACATGGGCAGCAAACACCAGAACTTGGAAAATATAACTCTATCTTTCAAAATGCAGATCATATAGACAGCTTCTCATCGTGTGCATAATCATGGTGGAAATCCTTGCAAGAAGCAAAGGGTCAAGCAGGAGAACAAACCTCTACGTAACAAGAACCTGAGAGGCAGAGCTGCTTCTTAACCTTTGTTCCATTTACCATTTCCTGCCATAATTTGCTGCCACTTTGATCAGAGGCCTATTCTTCCCAGCTTTTCACTCTCCATGGCTCATGCTCTTTCAGCTTAAAATTTTTTGAAATAGGCTCTTAAGTCTGACAAAAGGTAATTTGACAATTACAATGGTTTTCATTAATGTCTGGCTCTCTCAAAAGACCTCTCTTCATCTTATGTCTCATTATTCATTCACACCTTCCCGTCTTAACTCTGGCGCTCAAAAATCACAGCCAAGTTTTTCCTTTTTCTTCCTTTAACACTTTCCTTTTTTTTTTTTTTCCCCGACACCGACTGCTCAAGCTCATCACCGCTTTAATTTCCACTCCCATCGCCCTTATTTATGCCTTTGAGACCACTTTCTCACTCTTGCCCTCTTTTTATTCCATTTTTTTTTTTTTTCTGAAGGGTAACATGAATGGACCATGTGTCTTTGACAGGACTAATAAGTGTTATGTTTTACCTCCGCCGTGAACAACGCCCGCTTCATCCCTACAGCTGCGAGAGACACGGACACAGAAGTCGCACCGGCACACAGAACGCTGCTTTTATTACCCCTCGCTGCCACGCTCATGTGCAGGTTTATCCCGCTCGTCCACAGAGGGAATCAAACCGCTAACCCCTGCGAGTGTTGCTGTCACGCCGCAGCGACTCAGAGCGTTCCACTTGCATGGGATTATTCAAAAATATTCCTATGGCGCCGGGGCCCCGTCGCTAACACCAATTCCTTGACTGCCTTCGTGAGTTCATGAAAAGTGGAACTCTTTGCACATTTTCCACGCACAGGCTTTCCAGCTGCAGTCTGCACCCAATTACAGCCCGGTGGAGGAAATGCTGAACGCAGCGGCGGCAGCCTAGGAGTGGCCTGCGTTCAGCCGAAATGTTCTTTTTTTTTTTTTGCACCCTTCACAATAAGAAGCTGCCCTGTGTGTGATCAGTGGTCGTGTTCAGGTACGTGATTTTGGGGGGGAAAAAAGAAGCAAGATGTGTGAATGTCAACACAAAGCTTTTAACAGAAACAACAAGACGTATAAACGATTTGTCAAGGGTGTGACTTTCATTCAAGGAGCTGTTAGGTATCCAGCGTGGTATTTTATTTTTTTTTTCGAACCTGCGTTCTGGGAAAGTTTATTTATATTACGCTCTTAACTAAATCCCCCCTGATATGGATTTAATGTGGCCCGGACCGCTGTGCAAACGTGGCAAAGCAACGTACGGAAAAAGACGAGCATTTATCCCCTTGCAGAGCCCTTAGTTGTCTGCTTTCTAGTTTTGTTGCACTGAAATGTTTCAAACGCATTTTTATATCGCGGTTGGCGGGAAAATCTGTTGTCTGATGATTATTTTCTTTATTAGTCGAAAGTAACCGGGCCTTATGTGAACAAAAATAACTGTCCCCTGGATAGATCATGGTTTAACTGTGATTAAACACATTGTCTGGGCCGCTGAGTTCAGTTTCATCAGCCAAACCCGGGCCTGACCTGTAAAATCAAAAAAATCTCTCAAACAGAACCTGTCGGACAACGTGACGCAAGCTAATGGACCTTAAAAAGCATCGCGTCACACCCGGATATAAAGAAGAACAAGGACAGATCAGAAACAAAGTCTAACCGTCTGGAAGCTACAGCGAGAGCCATTATCTACAAATAGACAAAACAGGGAACCGTGGGGAACCTTCCCAGAATTAACCTAGCTCCGAGAGCATGGCGACTAATCTAGGAGATCACAAAAAAACACAAGAAGATCTAAAGCACTGCCGGCCTCACCCTCCTGAGTTGAGGTCAGGCTTTATGAATCAACAGAGAACAACACTAATAGGTTTGTCCCAAAGGGCTGCCCATAATTTGCCAAAATGCATCCTGAGGATCGGAAATTGGCCAAAAGATTCTGATCAGTGCATCTATGCTGTTATTACTTGACAGGACATCAGTGCTGTGATGTTTTGTATCATTAGTCGCTTCTAATTTGTAACCTTTCACATCTTGTTAGTTCAATAATTCATGGTTCTGTGGGGTCAAACTCTGGGACTACATTTTTCTGGTAAAGTCCAGACGTTACACATCACCAAAGACATATTGGGAGCCAAGCCGTTAGCTTTTCTTCCGTGATGACGAAGGCGCCACATCAGCTGTCATTTGCATCCGCGCTCACGGCAGACAGCAGAACCCAGACAGTGAAAAAAGCCTGCACTTCGTCACAGAAAGGACGCGATCAAAATGCCAGAAAGGCACACTTTTATACACTCTCAGATTTTCTGTAACATCTATTGCATTTAGAATAATGGAGTCGGACGGAGGAAATTAAAACCCAGCAATGTTTCCACGGTGAAATGTGGCATGAAGATGGATGCATGTTTAATGAGCCGAACTGTGTTTTCTTGTGCTTCTGCCCTTAAAGTTGTATAGAAGACTTGAGGTAAAAAAGAAGAAAAAAAAACTCTCTTCTCTGCAGCTTTTTTCCCCCACTTGCATGCTCTTTTTAACATAGAGAGACAGGTGCTATGGATGTGGTAGACAGTGCATGCTGGCTGCATTAATGATGTGAGGGCGGGGCCGCTTACATGGCCCTGGCAGTCACAACAGTGTAAGGCTGCCATCTACTGACTCTGGCGCCTCTGGCTCGGCACACATCAGAAAGTCCCCCCCCCCCCTCCCCCCTGGAGGAAAACACGCACAAATATCATCAGATGTACTTTAACCAAATGAAATGAGAAAACGCTCATTTTACAGTTTTATCAGCTCAGAGACGGGATCAGCCGTCGCCTAGTGAATCTGATCCTGCCGCTGTCCGATTTCTTGAGGGGGCTTAAAAGAGCTCCTGCCTTCTTAAAATGTTCAAAACGTTGTCCTTCGGCTTTCATCTTTGAGGCGGCTGATTTAAGTTTCCTGCTGCTGCAAGAAGCTGAGAGCGCCGTTTTCAGCGGGCGTGGCCGCCCGTGACGCCTGCCGCCATCCCGCGTGGTTTTACACGCATCAGAAAGGTTTTTACGACTGAAAAGTTCAAGAAAAACTGAAACAAACGATTTATAAAAAAAATCAGTTTCTGTGAAGATTTTACGCCTGATTGATCTCGTTTCGCCTTTTTTCACAGAGTTGATGCGCATCAGAGCAGGGAATACGAGTTTTTTTGGTTTTAGAGAATAAGTGAGCAACGAAAAACGAAGAGATTTAAACAAACTTAACAGAAAGGTTTTGTCAGTTTTCAATTTTCTTTCTCTAGTATTTTATTTTCTTTGTTTGCAGTTTACAACTATTGCCCTGGTAATCAAGGTCAGGTGTAGATGATGGCGCCACCTAATGGTTAGTCTAAACAGCCGAGTAGTTTATTTGCTCCAAACGTATAGCGTAAACGCGGCAAAATCAAAACATCCTATTGTGGACTGCGTGAAGTTTTACATACTTCTTAAAATAATTCTTATCTTCATAAATAATTTCATTTAATCCACCACACTCTAGGAAGAAAAGCAATTCATATGATTATGGTAAAAAAAAAAAATCTCAACCCATTTAAGCTTCTGGGGCTTCACATATTTTACTCTGGATTTGGTAAATTTTTTTTACTAATTTTCATATTATGGCTTCTCTTTGCTTTTTTTACCTGTGCTAAGTGTTGGGACACTTTACCCTCGATCAGTTCAGAACGATATCAGTCCAGTACTTTCCATTAGTTAGTTAGTCAGTCCTTGGTCCATTAAGTGGTAGGTTACAGGGTCATCGTCATTTTCCAGGGTCAGCTGTGGCTCTTTTACACATTTTCTTCAAGCACCTTTGATAGATTGTAGGATAAACGATGGGATCCATGTTGGTGGGCTGCTCAGGCAACATTCCCAAACCATGACACTTCCACCTCCAGACTTCAGACCCACCTTGTAGTACTTTTCCTTACGCTACGTTCTCTGTTATGGGGTCCAAGCACTTTTAAGCCCTTTTCAGAATTACAACCTTGCCCAGTAATTTACTGGATCGGGGTTATGTGAGAATAAAGCCAGAACTGATTTACTGGGTAAAACTGACCCGGCTATTTACCAGGTCAAGACCTAGTACCATACCCAGTAATTTCTCTGGTGAGAATCAAGCCATTATGTTCCTGGATAAGGCATGCATTTACGAGATTACATAAGCAATGGTAGTCTTCCTTTAGCTCTTCTCTGGATGGCTGCAAGTCGCTTCTCTGCCTGAGAAATGTGCTGAAATTCTGTTTCCTCTGTAAGTTTCATAAAGCTTCCAGCCACTGTAAGAACCTCCAGTCCTGAAGCAATTGTTTGTTGTGGCTAATTGTTTGACGGGCTAAATTTCCGGCTGAAATTCTTTAGAGGTTGGCTCGATCAGTTAAAGCTATAGCCCTTCCATTACCGCCCCCTGCAGGTGATATTAGGTACATCCATTCCACCGGTGCCGGGTGAAGTGGAAAAAGAGCTGAACCAGTAATTTACTGGGATTAACTCGCATGGGTGAAAGCTGCTAATTCTTGTTGGACTCGGGAACGAGGTCCCAGTAGATTTCTGAGACATCTCGGTGTGAAAGGGGCTTTAGTCTCTTCTGTCAAAAGATAATTACTCCAAAGGTCTTCGTCTACCTCCTCTCTTGCAAACTTTGGTCTGGCCTTCATGCTATTCTTAGAGAACAAAGGTTTCCTCTTAGCACAGATTCAATGAAAGTTAAACTTGTGCTGTCTCTGTCTTATCTTAAAGACTGTAGCACCAACTTTAGCAGCAGGCTGCTGCACTGCGGGCCCCATGGTGATACTTTAGGGTAATTGAAGACTCCTTTTACCGTCTTGCGGTCTGCTTTTGAGGGTAACTTGGTCAGACAGCCAGATATCAGCCTGTTCCACCTATCTATTGTCTACAGCTGATTTCCAATCCGCATGCAACTTTAGCTCCCTTCCCAGACTGCAACAATCTTCTTTCTGCAGTCCTGAGACAGGTCCTTCCCTTGATTTCACCATCTCACCAGTCTTCACTCTCACTTCGACAGTCGGGATCACACCTCTGTCTGAGGTTTTCAATCAAAATGCAGAGTAACATGGTGTGATACACCTGCGTGTAAATTTAGCCACTTTATTGAGAATAAACGGGTTAAAATTACATTTCTTGTTAGATTTTACAGAATTTTAAAAAATATCTTTTAGTTGCGTTTTATTTTTAACTTGATTCCATATGTGACTTAACAAGGGGTCCTACTGTTTTCACATGACTCTAAATGCTGAGTATAGCAGTTGAAAACAAAACTATAAAAGATGTTTGGAGTAAAATGAGTGGTTTGATTAAAATGAAGCAACCAAATCATAATGCGCACTGTTCCTATTGTCTCCCGTCTTTTCTGTTAAGCTTTATATCACAACTTGGCACGCAATGTTTTATTTCAAACCTAACTTGTAAATAGCTGACACCAACATTTCTTCCAGGGACCACCAGAAAGAGCCCGAGTACCAGCAGAGGTCCTCGCACCGCGGGTTGAGAACCATCGCCTTGAATGAAAGAAGCACAATGAGGACCTCCAGATAAAAGTTCCTCCTTCAGCAGCCTGTGTGTGACAGTTCATTAGGTGAAGATCTGTGATCTGTTCAGCCGTGTATGTGTGTTTGACTGGCTTTAGGAGGAGAGCAGCGGGAGATAAAGGGAGGTTTTACCAACCTGAGGGGATGGATCAGCAGAATCAGAGAAAGTTGCACAGAACCTATCACTCACACGTCCAACCTAGAGACGGGAACGGCGAGACTGTACATGAGCCGGGCCGGGAGTAAGCCAGGTCACCTCCAGCTAAATCGGTTCAAGAGATCGGCTGCTTCACACCACATTGTGCTCAGAAACAAAAGTTTTCTCAACCCCAGGTGTCGTTTTTGAGCAGCTGCTGCTGTTAATGGGTTCTCTTTCATTTAAAGTAGTTTTGCTTCGTGCAGCAAAACAAGTTAACTTTGGTCCTTTACAGGCTGGAAAAGGCTGGAATATGATTTCAGTATTTTCCTGGTCAGGATAAGTTTGGAGATATATGTGTGTTTCCATCCTATTTCTAAGTGTTCTTTCCTAGTTTCCTTCCCTTCTTCCTTCCATGTATATTGCCCACCTCCATTTATTTTCCTTAAGTATGTTCTTTTCTGTACTTTTATCCTTCCTTTTCCCTCCTTGAGTCCTTTCATCCTTCGATCCTCCCCCATGTCTTTCCATCTTTCTTTCTTGTGGCCTGAATTATTCCCTTCCTTGTCTCCTACCCATAGTCCTTCTATCTTTCCTCCTGTCCTTCCTCCATTATGTCATTCCTCCTTTTCTATCCTTCTGCTCTTCCACTTCTTGTGTCCTTCCTTCTCCCCTCCCCCCGTCTGCTATATACTCTTACTTATTTCCTTAGTGTCCCCCTCAATCTTTCCTTGTTCCTGCCTCCATTCCTTCGACGTGTGCTT